>NW_017672919.1:142412-160664 GCF_001879085.1 Nicotiana attenuata
GCAGTGTCCTAATCACTGTCCAGACTCTGGTCTGACCTTCAAGGGTCTGCTCTTAATGTGTTTGACCAAGCAGGTGGTCAGGGGTGTGCCAGCCTACTTTGTAGCTAGGTATGACCACCACCTGTCATGGCCCCCCAATTCCCTTTCACTTTGCACTTACTCTTAGCTATAAGTTCTGCCCCTCTCTTGCAAGCCATGCTTTGGGACCCCCGAGCTCCCTCTGAACTTGGATGCATGAGAGTCGGCTCTTCCACACTGCACTATTCTAATTCTGGTAGTATCCTGGGTGTAAGCAATGCCTGGAATCCCTAAGATTTCTTGGAACTTTGAAGCACCTTGGATAAAGAGAAGGATTTGGAAATCTGGATCCCGGAAGTGGCTCAATCGCATGTTATTAGACATTAAGGTTGAATTAGGCTACTCGGATCTAGCTGTTAGCTTTTGATGTATCCTTTAATTTCCAGTTTGATTCATTGGGTTGTAATAATTTTGTATGAAACTCGGGGAGTATAGTAAAAGGGTGTGGGAGGGGTCTTTACTTTTCTTGTATCCAAGGGGTAGAAATCATGAATTAGGATTTTATTCAAACTAGAAATCCCGCCTATAGGGTCTTTAATGCATATTCAATCACATAGAGACCATGCCTATAGGATTTAACGCTTAACTTTACCGCAAAAATCACCTAGAAAGCATGTCTATAGGATTTAACATTCATGTTCTGTAATGACACATATACAGATCAAGTCTATAGGCTCTTGCATTTCTGCATATATAAATGTCATTAGGCAAACCGTTTATAGGCTTAATAACAAAGTTGCATATAGACATCATGTGTATAAGACTCTTATTGATATCAGGAAAGGGTGTTAAAATCAGTAAATATATAGAAAGCATGCCTATAGGAAACCTCGTCTTTAATAGCATCATTCGTTCTTAAACAGTATCGATTGCTGGAACTAGTGTCTTTATTAAAACTGGTAATTTTCTACTTCTGAAGCCCGCTAAAATTGGTAAACCTTTTTCCTATAGCCAATCTTCACTCCCGCAAAACTCGTAAACCTTTTAATCAGTCTACATCTTTTCTGAAATAACTGGTAACTCTTTTCTAAAAATCGGTTTGCATCTTTTCTCTTTGTTTAAACTGATAATTCTTTTTTCTAAAATCAACTTGCATCTTTTCTGAAACTACTGGTACCTCTTTGCATCTTTTTCCTGAAATTAATAGATCCTACGTCTAGGTTTCTTATTTCAACTCATAAACAAGGGTTGGCTAATTAATGAATTGGGTCAGTCCCTAAAAATTGTATCCGAGTTGCCTAATGCAGACTCTCTGTTTAAAAACATGTGTTGAACCAGTCCGCTCGCTGCTTAATTTAATCTAAGACCAAATCAGTATTTGTCAAGGCATGCTAAACTAAATGATTGTTTGACTTCTGGGGTTAATCTGAGCCTTGTATGCTTGCTTGTCCTCCCCTTCTACTTGATACTTGTTTTGAATGCCGAGCTAGAATTTTATCCTTTAAACTCCACAAAGGCCCCCATCCCTTTCTTCCCCCTTAGGATTAGAAGTCCTAATACCCCGGGACTAATAGGATTGGGACGGGTAGTAGCGTGCGATAAGTAAACGATACCGTTCCGCGCTTTAATACCTTAACAGGGTAGGAAGGGTAGACATGGAGATGATGATTACACGTTAACACTCCGCGTATAATTTAGTACCAGTGTTGTGCGAATGATCCATGTAATGTATAAACCTAGGACCCCTTTCTCCTTCTTTATTAGTTTAATAAAATTTTCTGAATCTTTAAAGCTATTGCATTTTCAATTCCTGCTTCTCGCATGATCTTTTCGGATTATTTGCACTAAGTACTTGACCTTTTTCTCCACTTGCACGTTTTTTACAAAATTGCTCCTTTAAAATTCAACACTTCTTTTAACCTTTTGTGCTTCTTGTACTTGTTTATTTTACATCTAAAGTCACAATGGTAGCATGGCCGGGAACCACACTAGTGGATCTTGAGGGGTGCCTAACACCTTCCCCTCGAGATAATTTCAAGCCCTTACCTAAAACTCTGGTCTGCATCTTTAATTCTTCTAAAAGTGTCCTAATGCACTATAATCATTAGGTGGCGACTCTCCAAACTCTCAAAAAACCCAATTCTCAAAGTGGGAAAAGAGTTGTCTTCCCAAATGTCGTGAACCCGATTCCGCGAGGAAAAAGGGGGCGTCGACAGCATGGCGACTCTGCTGGGGACTTTAGGCTTTTACCATTGCATGCTATATGTGACTTTATTGCTTTCTTTTATTGCCTTTGTTCAATGTCTTTATTTGAAACTAACTTGTTTCTTTTGCTTGTTTTTCTTTAATTACTTTCATTTATTGCTTTTCCATCAATACC
Organism: Nicotiana attenuata; assembly: GCF_001879085.1. Classification (NCBI taxonomy): domain Eukaryota; kingdom Viridiplantae; phylum Streptophyta; class Magnoliopsida; order Solanales; family Solanaceae; genus Nicotiana; species Nicotiana attenuata. The sequence goes on from NW_017672919.1 coordinate 144,811, forward strand.
GTTGTAATTATTGAGCAATTATTGTAAACTTTATTGTATGAACGTGAAAATACATGTCAATTTGTTTCATCCTTGTAAACTGCATCCTCAACATCATATTCCACTCGTGCCAAACAAATACTATAGCAACGCTTATAATGAGTAGTTGCGCACTTCCAATACGACCACCCCCTAAATTTGGCAAAGGCATATTTGCGGTAAAACCAGTCGATCAGCGGTGTAGTCGACGGTTCCGTGCCTTTCCATCTTGAGTTGTCCGCTCAAGGGTACCAGTCTAGCACTTCAAGATAGAAACCTTACTCCGTTAAACTGTACATGCATCATGGTCAAACCTAGCCGAGTCAGTTATGTTGTCCACATAATGACTCATTAAGATAGCCTTGTCCAAAGTCCACTAGGTTTCCTTGAAACCCAAACGGACACCTCCACGTTCTGTGCATTTATTTGGAGAACTTAAGTGCTTTGCTATGCTAATTATTGATTTAAATAGTCGAGTCTGGTGGGGGTAAGGGCCTAACACTCTGTTTTGTAGAAAATGAGGCACGAGATCCCCAGATTTGGCATGGTAACCAACATTCATCCAAGGCTAATGAATTGGTGGAACGACCTCCATTCTAGTGATCAAACACTCGTCCGCAAGTACCTAGGGAATCTGCCTGTTCTCCTAGAGATTCAACCTAACAACAAAATCATAGAGGCTGCAACATTGTTTTGGGATAGTGACAAATGCGGGCGGACATCTGGCCCGAGCCTACTTACTGCTAGNACAGCATGGCGACTCTGCTGGGGACTTTAGGCTTTTACCATTGCATGCTATATGTGACTTTATTGCTTTCTTTTATTGCCTTTGTTCAATGTCTTTATTTGAAACTAACTTGTTTCTTTTGCTTGTTTTTCTTTAATTACTTTCATTTATTGCTTTTCCATCAATACCGTTGTAATTATTGAGCAATTATTGTAAACTTTATTGTATGAACGTGAAAATACATGTCAATTTGTTTCATCCTTGTAAACTGCATCCTCAACATCATATTCCACTCGTGCCAAACAAATACTATAGCAACGCTTATAATGAGTAGTTGCGCACTTCCAATACGACCACCCCCTAAATTTGGCAAAGGCATATTTGCGGTAAAACCAGTCGATCAGCGGTGTAGTCGACGGTTCCGTGCCTTTCCATCTTGAGTTGTCCGCTCAAGGGTACCAGTCTAGCACTTCAAGATAGAAACCTTACTCCGTTAAACTGTACATGCATCATGGTCAAACCTAGCCGAGTCAGTTATGTTGTCCACATAATGACTCATTAAGATAGCCTTGTCCAAAGTCCACTAGGTTTCCTTGAAACCCAAACGGACACCTCCACGTTCTGTGCATTTATTTAAAGAACTTAAGTGCTTTGCTATGCTAATTATTGATTTAAATAGTCGAATCTGGTGGGGGTAAGGGCCTAACACTTTGGTTTGCAAAAAATTACTTACTGCTAGGACTACGCGAGTTGGTGGAGCTGTTCGAGGGAGACAAGACTGCCAAATCTGGGGAAGGTCCTTCTGGGACCAAGTAGTTAGGAGTCCTTTATTTTGCTTTAATGATGTAATAAGGCCAATGGCCACTAGTGACATTTACTTTCTATTATTTAGAGTCATTTTGGATTCATCTTATTTTTATCAATAAAATGAGGCATTTAGCATTATAAGTTCTCCAAAACTATTTGTCGCTAGGCCTACCTCGGGCACAACGAGGCACCAAAATTAGGGCGCGATTTATATTCCCGCACAATGTGTTTAAATACTGCAGTATTTTTTCCTCATAACCCGCACTAACTTGTTACCTTTTTGTTTTCTTTTATTTTTATTCCTCTCCCCAAAGGTTAGTTCGTGCATTCTGGCACCATCAGCATACTCCACAAGATCCAAGGGCCCTCCACCTCCTCCTCCTCCGAGTCCTGTCCGGAACAAAAACAAAGGCAAGATGGGAGATACAAGCGCCAGAAAGGAGATTGAGATTCCTCAGGGTACCCCGGTTGCTAAGGAAACTACTGCACAACTGAAACAAAAGCTGTTGAAATTTCGAGAAGAACTGGATCAGGTTCGGAATTTGGCAAACCTGTCATTTTTCCTCACCGCCCCTGATGTCAACACCCAAAATCCCGCACCTCCACAAAACACCCCGCAACCACAGATACAACTCACTCGTACCTGTAACACATGCCACACTCCAAATAACACCCCACTACTCATTCCCGAGCCACTGAACACCACAAATGACCATCTCCGCAACACTCCTATTTACGTGGATACTGTACCCCACTACGCCCAACCCATCTCAAATGCACCTGAGTCTGATGACAAGGACTCCCTCATCAGGAACTTAGAGGCAGAGCTCAAGAAATTAACCAGCCGAGTTCAGGGCGTAGAAGGTAACAAAGGCATTGAAGGATTGAATTACGAGGACTTGTGCATTCAACAAGATGTTCAACTTCCGAAGGGGTACAAACCTCCCAAGTTCGAAATGTTTGATGGAACAAGAGATCCCAGAGTCCACCTGAGGACCTATTGCGATAAGCTAGTGGGGGTCGGAAGAGATTAGAAGATCCGTATGAAGCTCTTCATGAGGAGCTTAAAGGGAGATGCACTATCCTGGTACATCAGTCAAGACCCCAAGAAATGGACGAGTTGGGTAGGTATGGCATCGGGCTTCATAGATAGATTCCGGTTTAATACAGAGAACGCACCAGGTGTATTCTACATACAGAATTTGAAGAAGAAACCCACCGAAACATTCCGCGAGTATGCTACTCGTTGGAGGTCAGAAGCTGCAAAGGTCAGGCCGGCCCTAGAAGAAGAGCACATGAATAGATTCTTCGTCCGGGCTTAGGATCCCCAATATTACGAGAGGTTGATGTTGATCGAGGGTCAAAAGTTCTCTGATATCATCAAACTCGGAGAAAGAATCGAAGAGGGCATCAAGAATGGTATGGTTACAAATCTTGAAGCATTGCAAGCAACCAATAAGGCTTTACAAACTGGTGGCGCATGCAAGAAGAAAGATGTAAGTGTCGTGATGGTCGCACAGGGAGCCAAATCACCACCAAACTACCACACATACCCATCGCCTCCACTTACATATCAGCCCATCCCGAATTACCAAGCACCCGCACCCTCTTATCCACCTCCCATTTACCAATCCTCTCCAACTCTCACATATCAACCCACCTCACCTAGATACTCTCAACCAGCACCTGTTTACCAAGCTTATAACGCTCAACCCTTTCACTATCAATCACCACCCACCCGTCAAAATTTTCCGAGACCCAGACCAAATTTTGATCGTAAACCTCCCAGACAATACACAGCCATTGCAGAACCAATTGACCAGTTATACGAAAGACTTAAAGCTGCTGGTTACGTCACTCCTATCCCAGCCAAAGCTCCATAAAATCCCTCCCAGTGGGTCAACCCCAACAAGACCTGTGTGTATCACTCCGGCATGAAAGGGCAGACCCTTGACGAGTGTCGTTCATTGAAAGATAAAATTCAGACCATGATCGACAATAAGGTCATTGTAGCAAAGGAGCCCGCTCCTAATATTCGTAACAACCCCCTGCCTGACCACAAAGGTGGAGACATTCATATGATCGAGATCGAGGATGATTGGGACCCCAAAGGGTCAATAGGTTTAATTGCTGAAGGGGATGGACCAATGAAGCCAGCGGTTACCCTTAACCCAATTGTTGTGCAGAATCAGCCCTCCATGGACGACGAAGTAAATATGTCTATACCTCTTGAATTTGAAGCGCCTCCCTCTGCAAAGGCGCCCAGACCAATCGAGGTTGAATTTTGAGTTCCAAAGGCACCTACACCCTTTGAAGTTGCTGTGTTACCACCAAGGGTGCCTATTCCGGTGGCAATGACTGACATAACACCATTCTACTCAAATGCCATACCATGGGATTACACTGCCGAAGCTAGGAGGAAAGGAAAAACAAAGACAGAAGAAACGATTGCCGCACAAGGAATGACTAGAACAGGGAGGGTCTACACCCCAGAGCACCTAGCCGAATCCGGTGAGCAAGCCCCGGGACGTCCCATTGAGACAGGACCCGACGATCTTTGGAGGAAAGTACAGGCTAAGGAGTACTGAGTCGCTGAATAGCTGAACAAAACACCAGCACAGATATCTATCCTGGCTCTTCTACAGAGTTCAGACGCTCACAAGAATGCCTTAATGAAGATACTAAGCGAAGCCTATGTGCCCAGCAATATAACCGGGGGTGAAATGGCGAATATAGTGGGGCAAGTGTTGGAGAGCCATAAAATAACCTTCCACGAAGACGAGTTGCCGCCAGAGGGTTTGAGCCACAACAAAGCACTGCACATCACCGTGCAATGTGAAGATTATTTCATCACTAGAGTCCTGATTGATGGAGGATCAAGCCTCAACATCTGTCCGCTGATAACTCTCAGAACCTTGGGAAAAAGCCTGCATGAGATCAAAGATGGGGCTATCAATGTCAAAGCCTTCGATGGATCCCAGAGATCTACTATTGGAGAAATCAGCCTGTGCTTGCAAATGGGGCCAACATGGTTTGACGTCGACTTCCAAGTGATAATCGTCCCGGCATCCTACAACTTGCTATTGGGACGCCCCTGGATCCACGCTGCCGGGGCCGTAGCATCAACCCTGCATCAGGCAATAAAGTTTGAATGGAATCACCAAGAGGTGATCATTCATGGCGATGGTAGTAACCCCATATATAGTCGCCAGAATATCCCAATGATCGGGGGCCGAAGGAAAATAGGCGGAGAGACATACCACCACATCGAAAGAGTCAACGCTGTAGAGAAAGACAAGTGGTGGGACAACAAGATCGAATGTATCCTGAATTGGTGCGGGTACGAGCCTGGAAAGGGACTTGGTAAAAATCTTCAGGGGATCACTAAGCCCATCAAACTGAAGAAGCATGGCACTACCTTTAGCTTAGGGTATGGTTACACTTGGGAAGAAATCCAGAACTGGTCGCCACCATGGCGCGGCCCCTACTATCCATTGGAGTTTCCGATACCCAACCTAGAACAGACCTTCCAACTGGCAGATACTATATATGGGTCAGAAGAAGATGAAGCGTTGGTGGCCATGAAGAATTTGTTCCTGGAGGATGATGATATGGACTGCTGTGTTCTTTTCGAGGAGGAAGGGGAGGAAGGCCCTTCCGTACAAGCTGTAAGCAGGGGAGACCGCCTCAGCAACTGGTCAATTAGGACCGTCAGAGCCCGGAGGCTTTCGGGGTAGCAAGGCTAAACAAAAGCAGCATGCATCGCATTTTTTTAGTTCATTTTACTAGTTGATTTTCTTTCCACATTGTCTTTAATTTCGAAAAGAGCTCCGATGTTTCAAACAGCTTTGACTTTAATCAAAGCATTTCAGTTTATCATATATATCTCGCTTATTATTTTCTCTATCATTTACTCTATTTTATACAGCATTACTATTACTTATCTTGACGATGAACCAACGACTGTGACTTGCAACGAAACAACGCAACAAAAGGACATAGACTCAGAAGAAGATGAAATACCTGAAGAGGTCATCAGAGAGGTTGAGAATTTTGAGAATAGACCTAAGTCCAACCTGGAAGAAACAGAGGTCATTAATTTGGGAGATACAGAGAACGTCAAAGAAACTCGCATCAATGTTCACTTGTCGCCATCAGAAAGGGAAAAGTATACAGAATTTTTAAAAGACGTATGATGATATGACTGGACTCAGCACGGCCATTGTAGCTCACAAACGGCCAACAGATCCAGCCTGTCCGCCGGTAAAGCAGAAGCTCAGGAAATTCAAGCCCGACATGAGTTTGAAAATCAAAGAAGAGGTTTACTAAGTAAGTCAAAGCTAAGGTTCTCAAGGTAGTAGAGTATCCAACATGGTTAGCCAATATCGTGCCGGTACCAAAGAAGGACGGGAAGGTTAGAATCTGTATCGACTACCGGGATCTTAACCGGGCCAGTCCCAAAGATGACTTCCCCTTGCCAAACATACACATCCTCATCGACAACTGCGCCAAGCATAAGTTGCAGTCTTTTGTTGATTGTTTCGCCGGATACCATCAGATATGGATGGACGAGGAAGATGCAGAGAAAACGGCCTTCATCACGCCGTGGGGAATGTATTGTTACAAAATGATGCCATTTGGGTTGAAGAATGCTGGCGCCACCTATATGAGAGCCATGACTACTATCTTTCACGACATGATACACAAGGAGATCGAGGTATATGTGGACGACGTCATCATCAAATCCAAGAAAGCCACTGATCATATGGAAGATTTGAGAAAGTTCTTCAACAGGTTGAGAAGGTATAATCTGAAACTGAATCCCGCCAAATGTGCGTTCGGGGTTCCTGCCGGAAAACTACTGGGTTTCATCGTGAGCCGTCGAGGGATAGAATTGGACCCGTCAAAGGTCAAAGCCATTCAAGAATTGCCACCGCCAAAGAACAAGAAAGACGTGATGAGTTTCCTGGGGAGACTCAACTATATCAGCCGGTTCATAGCTCAGTCCACAGTCATTTGTGAACCTATCTTTAAAATGCTAAAGAAAGACGCTGCTACTAGATGGACCGACGATTGTCAGAAAGCCTTTGACAGAATCAAGGAATACCTGTCAACGCTGCTAGTCTTGGTTCCTCCCGAGCCAGGAAGACCTCTATTGCTTTACCTTGCGGTATTGGATAGAACATTCGGTTGTATTCTGGGACAACATGATGAAACGGGGAGAAAGGAGCAAGTCATCTCCTATCTCAGCAAGAAGTTCACCCCGTACGAGGCCCGGTATTCTCCATTAGAGCGCACTTGTTGTGCTCTGACTTGGGTAGCTCAGAAATTGAGGCATTATTTCTATGCTCACACTACTTATCTCATATCTAGGATGGACCCGCTGAAGTATATTTTCCAGAAGCCCATGCCACTGGCAAGCTCGCCATGTGGCAAATCTTGTTTGAGTGATTTCGACATTGTTTACGTGACACAGAAAGCAGTCAAGGGTCAAGCCATAGCAGATCACCTTGCCGAGAATCCCATTAAAGGAGAATACGAACCACTGAAAACGTATTTTCCTGACGAAGAAGTATCCTTTGTAGGAGAAGATATTGCAGAATCCTACGATGGTTGGAGGTTGTTTTTCGACGGAACCGCAAATTTCAAAGGAGTTGGCATAGGGGCAGTCCTAGTATCAGAAACCGGTCAGCACTACCCGGTATCCGCCAAGCTCAGGTTCCCTTGCACAAATAATATGGCCGAATACGAAGCCTGCATCCTGGGGCTCAAGATGGCCATTGACATGAACATTCAAGAGTTACTAGTGATCGGGGACTCAGACCTGCTCATATATCAAGTTCGAGAAGAATGGGCCACCAAAAACTCTAAGATACTTCCCTACCTGCATCACATACAGGAGTTGAGGAAAAGATTCACAAAGACAGAGTTTCAGCACGTCCCCAGGGTCCAGAACGAGTTCGCTGACGCATTAGCCACATTATCATTCATGATCCAGCATCCAGACACAAATTTCATTGATCCCATCCCAGTAAAGATTTATGATCAGCCAGCTTATTGTGCTCACGTTGAGGAAGAAGCAGACGGAAAACCATGGTTCCACGACATCAAGGAGTACTTGACAATAGGGGAATATCCAGAACTTGCCAACGCCACTCAAAAGCGCACGCTCCGGAGATTATCTGACAACTACTTTCACAGCGGAGGAATCCTGTACAGCAAAACTCCCGATTTGGGTTTGCTAAGGTGTGTCGAAGCAAAAGAAGCATCCAGACTATTGGACGAAGTGCACGCAGGGACCTGCGGGCCGCACATGAATGGTTTTGTCTTAGCAAAGAAGATACTCCGAGCAGGGTATTTTTGGATGACTATGGAAACAGACTGTGTCCAGTGCGTTCGTAAGTGCCATCGCTGTCAGATACATGCAGACATGATAAAGGTGCCTCCAAACAAGCTTACTGCAACAAGCTCACCGTGGCCATCTGCCGCTTGGGGGATGGATGTCATTGGACCTATCGAGCCTGCCGCATCAAATGGGCACAGATTTATCCTGGTGGCAATCGATTATTTTACTAAATGGGTTGAGGAAGCGTCATACAAAGCAGTGACTAAGAAAGTTATGGCAGATTTCGTCCGTGACCGTATTGTTTGCCGATTCAGAATTTCGGAATCAATCATCACTGATAATGGTTCCAATATCAACAGCAACTTGATGAAAGCAATGTGTGAGGCATTCAAGATCAAACATATGAACTCTACAGCCTACAGGCCTCAGATGAATGGAGCCGTGGAGGCAGCCAACAAGAATATCAAGAAGATACTAAGGAAGATGGTCGAAAGTCACAAACAATGGCATGAGAAGTTATCATTCGCTTTACTAGGATACCGCACCACAGTCCGCACATCGATTGGAGCAACTCCCTACATGCTGGTCTATGGTACAGAGGAGGTCATCCCCGCCGAGGTAGAGATTCCCTCCTAAAGGATCATACAAGAAGCAGAGTTGGACGACGCAGAATGGGTAAAAGGTCGCTACGAGCAGTTAGCCCTTATAGATGGGAAAAGGATGAATGCAGTTTGCACGGTCAGTTGTATCAGAACAGAATGTCCAGAGCCTTCAACAAAAGAGTCAAGCCAAGGAAGTTTACACCGGGGCAGCTGGTGTTGAAGAAGATATTCCCGCATCAAGATGAAGCCAGGGGGAAATTCTCTCCCAACTGGCATGGTCCGTACATGGTTCACCGGGTTCTAACTGGAGGAGACCTTATCCTTGCAAAAATGGACGGAGAAGTCTGGCCGAAGCCAATCAATTCAGACGCAGTGAAACGATACTATGTGTAACCACTTGCGATTTCCTTTATGATGTATTTTGAACTACGCCTGACCTGATACCCGTTTAAGAGGGGATACGTAGGCAGCCCTATGGGTTCAGTCACAATTTAATAAAAATTTCATGTCCCCCTATTATTGGAACTGGGGCAGAATTTTGAGGACCCTCAAAATTCCGAAGTTGATTTTTCATCCGTTCAGCGCAGCCGCCAGAAGTGTCAGCCCAGTAAACTGGAGCAGAATTTTAAGGAGGACCCTCAAAATTCCGGAACAAGAAAGGTTGCAATGCTTTGAACCACGTCGCAGTCGTTGGTTCATTTAAACAAAACCATTTTCTACTTACGTCATATTTGTTAAATCATGCATAACTATGACAGCTGCTATTTAGCGATGCTACCCCAACGTCAAGCAGGACGAGCAAAGGCCACGGGAAGACGAACTAACCTTCCCCCTTTTACAAAACTCACGATTTTTCTTTGAATGCAGGCACTCAATTCGCAATGTCATTAGATATATTTACGCACTCATACTTTCTCAAGAATGCAACTTCTCAGAATCATCACCTATTTACAATTGCTATCCGTACACAACATCCCCAACAGCCACAATGATGCAATCAGCTATCAGCTATCATCTACCAGCTAAGAGATTTCATTACTATTCGCCCTTTTAATTCTTGCATTGCATAAGGCTACTCTTCTGCCTTCTGAGACTAAGCGTTGTCTCTATCTGCATTTCCTGCATTGCATAAGGCTACCTTTCTGCCTTCCGAGACTAAGCGTTGTCTCCATCTTCATCTCCTGCATTGCATAAGGCTACCTTTCTGCCTTTCGAGACTAAGCGTTGTCTCCATCTGCATTTGCTACTTTCTGCCTTCCGAGACTAAGCGTTGTCTCCATCTGCATTTCCTGCATTGCATAAGGCTACCTTTCTGCCTTCCGAGACTAAGCGTTGTCTCCATTTGCATTTCCTGCATTGCATAAGCCTACCTTTCTGCCTTCCGAGACCAAGCGTTGTCTCCATCCTGCATTATCTGCATAAGGCTATCTTTCTGCCTTCCGAGCTCTACCTCCATTTGCATGGCTGAAATATCGCCACCTTATCTTTCTTGCATGGCTGAAATATCGCCACTTTTACTTACGTCCTGCAATCGGCTGAAATATCGCCATTTACATTTTTTGTATCGGCTGAAATATCGCCATTTACATTTTGGTATCGGCTGAAATATCGCCAAACGTTATTTAAATCCTGCAATCGGCTGAAATATCGCCATTTACATTTTTGTATCGACTGAAATATCGCCATTAACATTTTTTGTATCGGCTGAAATATCGCCAAACGTTATTTAAATTCTCTATCGGTTGAAATATCACCATTTATACTTTTGCATCGGCTGAAATATCGCCAAACTATTATTTAAATTCTCCATCGGCTGGAACATCGCCTGTTTATTTAAATTTCTGTCGGTTGAAATATCGCCATTTACGCTTTTGCATCGACTGAAATACCGCCAAATCTTGCATCTCATGGGCTGAAATATCGCCAAACTGTCCAAAGGCGTCATCATTCGGAGGCATCATCCTCATAGCCCGAGAATACCATGTCATGGCCCGAGGACCCCACTTTATATCCCGCACATCATTATTCAAAGGCATCATGGTTCGGAGGCACCATCATCATAGCCCGAGAACATCATTTCATAGCCTGCGAATCCTTTAATTCTGCGCTTCATGGCCCAGGACATCATGGTCCGAGGAGGTCATCCTAACCGTCCGAGGACAGCATTCATGGTCCAACGGGAACTTGCATCATGTTTAAGTTTATGCACAATATACGCCCGTATTGCTTACTTGCAGGTACACCGCCTAGCATGACCGTCTCAGCAGGAGCGATCCCGCTCCAGTCCCCACCGCCGATCAAAGTTTCAAATACCTCTTGCCCCCCTAAAACATCGTGCCCGTCTCTTTCGAATCGCCATCGGCATGTTCCGTCAATGGTTCCTGAACTACATACGGCCTGATTCCTGTAAAACCAGGGATATGTAGGCAGCTCAGAAACCAGAGCTCGGTCAAATTCTTTTCAAATCGCCGCTTCCGGTCAAAATTGGCCATCATATCTTTACCCGACAACTCTTTCATCCTTCCCGGGTAAAGAGGGGCAGCTGTTGATACCCAATTTTTCCCTATGTATTTTTGTACCCAAAATACTTCCAAAACAGTATATGTGTGCATATGTAAGCACACCCATGAGTTTTGGTATTTTTCATGATTTTTAAACCAATTTATTGCCTGTTTTAATACCACAAAAATCCAAAATTATTCCCAAATTATCATTTTTGGTGAGTAACTTATTTCATTCTCATGTTTACACCAAAATATAAGTAAGGTAATTTTTGCATATTTTTTACAAATTCATTTGGCATTTTTAAAGCTAAATTGCATATAATTGCAATCATAGCTTATCTTGTAATTTTTAGCATTTTATAATTATAAAATTAATCCCAGCATTTTTAAATTAATATTTATACATTTACCCAGTACTCTTAATTTACTTTTAAAATTGTGTTACTATTTTATAAAAAATTAAAAAAGGAAAATTGGCTATTTACGATTTAGCCCCAATGCATTTCAATTATAGCCAAATTGATAACCCAATTCAGCCCCAATTTGAGCCCAAATCACCCCAGCCCAATTACCCAATCAACCCGACCCAGTACCCATTAAATCAAACCCGCCCGCTTTCTTTTAATCTGAGACGTTGATCATTTTTTATCAACGGCCCAGACCTCCCCTTTCCTTTTTGAATTTCGAACGACCCCAAACCCTACCCCATTCCTCACAATACGCCGCCTCTGCATCCTCCTCTTTTCTCAACTCTCTCTCAACTCACCTCAAACCCTAGTCGTCGCCTCTCACCGAAACCCTAATCCATGGCTTCCCCAGACTCATCGGAGGCCTATACCGGCCTCCCATGGCTTCTATGCGCTCATCTCTGAGGTCCTATGACCAGATCTTGAAGGGGTCTCGACCAAGCCGTTGCTCGATGGCTGTTCTCCGGTTGCCTTCAACCTCTGTCCGGCCAGCCATGGCCATTCGAGCTCGATCTTCGACTATCCTGCCTAGATCTGGAGTTTCCAAAGCCTTTCTCATCGCCTGGGTTTCTTATGAAACCCTAGCTCTAAGGTTCCTTCTATTTATTTCTTAGATCTGCTCCAAGATCTATATGTGTTTGAACGTTATGAGCATGTTTCTCAAAGTTTCCCCAATTTTTTGCTTTCAAAACTCTATGTTCTTTTAACTATGGTTTTAGGTTAAGTTATTTCGAAGTTCCTCTCTTATTCTTGGCATGTTTCTGACTTTGTTGTTTGTTTTCCTTATCTGAGTAAGCATGTTGAAAACCCTAATTTTGTGATTGTTTGAGTCTGTTTGTTAAGATTTCATTCGATTCATACGCTGATCATCTCTAGGTTTGTTTGATGTTAAAAACCCTAATTTTGGGAATTTATTCGAGTTCATGAGCCTATCTGTTTGGTTTACTGAAAACCCTAATTTTTAAGGGTTTCACTTGGGACTCTGAAATTGCTTGTTGTTTCACCTGTTTGTCGTCTCTAAACTCAACTGATTTGAAAACCCTAGTCTCTTTGGGAGGCTATTCAAAGTCCTGTGAGGTTGTTTGTGCATGCTTGTATGTTTGAAATTATTCAACTTGATGCCTTGTTTCAACATTTCTTTTCTCTATATGTTCTACGCTTGTGATTCTCACTCGACTCTCTGCATGTTTTTGACTCCTTCTCTCTCTATTACACCTTGAAGCCTAACAAACATGCTTTGAATGTCTGCTCTATGCTATTGCTGCGTGATGTTTCTTTTGCCATAACTTAGCCTCACATGTCTGCTATTTGTGCATGCATTATATACTGAGTACCTCCTGTGATTTATTTAACTCGAAATTGATTTCAACAAAAACTTTTCCTTCCTTGAGATCCTGATTTTACTAGCCTGTCAAAGTCTAATTGATTCCTTTTCCTTTGATTGGCCCCACTGAATCTTTCCAAAAATAATTTCAAATCCTGTACTTAGACTTAATCACCTATTGTATGACTTTAATGTTTCTTTTATGGCAACAGCCATTCTGCTTGCAAGGCTGGTTCTCCTTTCCTTATTTGGATACGATTATTATCCGTTTGTATAAGAATTCCCTGATTAAAGGGGAGTCTTATACTAATTGATTCTAATTTGTGACCATGCCATGTTTGTGTTAGATTTGTACTTGTTACCTTATTTCTCTACACGTTTTCAAAGCTATAAATACCTCCTCCCTTTTTCTTTGAACACACGAACACAGAACGCAATCGGAGTCCACAAGTCACTCTCACTTAAAAACTCTTTCTCATTTACTTGTGCTGCTGTGGACTTTGTTTACTCTACTTTCTCCTGCGCTCTTTTGCTTCTCTACTGGTATGTCTCAGTTAGTTTACATATATCCACCACAATGTGTTTACTTCTGCCTACTTCTATCCAATTCTTTTAGTTGACATTTGTTTCTAGCATATTGTAACATGTTCCCCCCCCCCTTTCCTTTGTAATTCAGTATTTAAATTATGTATGCATCCTGTCAGTTGTTTGTCATGAATTTGATACTTTATGAATCCCAAACCCTCATACCCCTTTATAGGTGAGTTATGGTTCGGGGCATGACAACACTCTAATATTGTTGTCCATGATTCTGGATTGGATTCTTTGATCCCAAACTCAATCAGTTCCCATTCCCTTTCCCCCTTTATGTGTTGTTGAGCTTTAGACTTGGGTCTGGCAGTGTCCTAATCACTGTCCAGACTCTGGTCTGACCTTCAAGGGTCTGCTCTTAATGTGTTTGACCAAGCAGGTGGTCAGGGGTGTGCTAGCCTACTTTATAGCTAGGTATGACCACCACCTGTCATGCCCCCCGCCCCCTCCCCAATTCCCTTTCACTTTGCACTTACTCTTAGCTATAAGTTCTGCCCCTCTCTTGCAAGCCATGCTTTGGGACCCCCGAGCTCCCTCTGAACTTGGATGCATGAGAGCCGGCTCTTCCACACTGCACTATTCTAATTCTGGTAGTATCCTGGGTGTAAGCAATGCCTGGAATCCCTGAGATTCCTTGGAACTTTGAAGCACCTTGGATAAAGAGAAGGCTTTGGAAATCTGGATCCCGGAAGTGGCTCAATCGCATGTTATTAGACATTAAGGTTGAATTAGGCTACTCGGATCTAGCTGTTAGCTTTTGATGTATCCTTTAATTTCCAGTTTGATTCATTGGGTTGTAATAATTTTGTATGAAACTCGGGGATTATAGTAAAAGGGTGTGGGAGGGGCCTTTACTTTTCTTGAATCCAAGGGGGTAGAAATCATGAATTATGATTTTATTCAAACTAGAAATCCTACCTATAGGGTCTTTAATACTGATTAAATCACATAGAAACCATGCCTATAGGATTTAACGCTTAACTTTACCGCAAAAATCACCTAGAAAGCATGTCTATAGGATTTAACATTCATGTTCTGTAATGACACATATAGAGATCATGTCTATAGGCTCTTGCATTTCTGCATATATAAATGTCATTAGGCAAACCGTTTATAGGCTTAATAACAAAGTTGCATATAGACATCATGTGTATAAGACTCTTATTGATATCAGGAAAGGGTGTTAAAATCAGTAAACATATAGAAAGCATGCCTATAGGAAACCTCGTCTTTAATAGCATCATTCGTTCTTAAACAGTATCGATTGCTGGAACTAGTGTCTTTATTAAAACTGGTAATTTTCTACTTCTGAAGCCCGCTAAAATTGGTAAACCTTTTTCCTATAGCCAATCTGCACTCCCCCGAAACTCGTAAACCTTTTAATCAGTCTACATCTTTTCTGAAATAACTGGTAACTCTTTTCTAAAAATCGGTTTGCATCTTTTCTCTTTGTTTAAACTGATAATTCTTTTTTCTAAAATCAACTTGCATCTTTTCTGAAACTACTGGTACCTCTTTGCATCTTTTTCCTGAAATTAATAGATCCTACGCCTAGGTTTTTTATTTCAACTCATAAACAAGGGTTGGCTAATTAATGAATTGGGTCAGTCCCTGACAACTGTATCCGAGTTGCCTAATGCAGACTCTCTGTTTAAATACATGTGTTGAACCAGTCCGCTCGCTGCTTAATTTAATCTAAGACCAAATCAGTATTTGTCAAGGCATGCTAGACTAAATGATTGTTTGACTTCTGGGGTTAATTTGAGCCTTGTATGCTTGCTTGTCCTCCCCTTTTACTTGATACTTGTTTTGAATGTCGAGCTAGAATTTTATCCTTTAAACTCTACAAAGGCCCCCATCCCTTTCTTCTCCTTTAGGATTAGAAGTCCTAATACCCCGGGACTAATAGGATTGGGACGGGTAGTAGCATGCGATAAGTAAACGATACCGTTCCGCGCTTTAGTACCTTAACAGGGTGGGAAGGGTAGACATGGAGATGATGATAACACGTTAACACTCCGCGTACAATTGAGTACCAGTGTTGTGCGAATGATCCATGTAATGTATAAACCTAGGACCCCTTTCTCCTTCTTTATTAGTTTAATAAAATTTTCTGAATCTTTAAAGCTATTGCATTTTCAATTCCTGCTTCTCGCATGATCTTTTCGGATTATTTGCACTAAGTACTTGACCTTTTCCTCCACTTGCACGTTTTTTACAAAACTGCTCCTTTAAAATTCAGCACTTCTTTTTAACCTTTTGTGCTTCTTGTACTTGTTTATTTTTACATCTAAAGTCACAATTGTAGCATGGCCGGGAACCACACTAGTGGATCTTGAGGGGTGCCTAACACCTTCCCCTCGAGATAATTTCAAGCCCTTACCCAAAACTCTGGTCTGCATCTTTAATTCTTCTAAGAGTGTCCTAATGCACTATAATCATTAGGTGGCGACTCTCCAAACTCTCAA
>NW_017672920.1:0-2793 GCF_001879085.1 Nicotiana attenuata
CTCTCTCTCTCTCTCTCTCTCTCTCTCTCTCTCTCTCTCTCTCTCTCTCTCTCTCTCTCTCTCTTCCTTCTCTCTCTATCACTCAATTCTCTCTGTTCTCCCTCAAATCAGCAGAATCGTCGGTGTCTTCATCGTGATCGTCATCACAATCGTCGGCGTCATCATCCACTATTGGCTCATCCTCTTAGGCGAACATATCTGGCCATGGCTACGCCATAGAAGATTTGAGGGCCGGTTACAATGTATACAGTACTTTGCTTGGCCGGAAAACGCCATCTTTGGCGAACTTTCTTCTCTTCTTTGCTATTTAGTCACATACAATGATACACATACATTTTATTCTATACAAGTACACTCAAATATATTGCATTTTTATATAAATATATTATTTTTTCGATTGTTGATAATAGGCTAAGTCTAGGTGATTTAGCGATTGTTTATGCTCCCGCTTGCTTATGTTTCAATGTCATAATATGGTTAAATGATGAAAAATGGGCTCTAATTGTGAATTTTACACATTGCAGGATGGTGAGCCTATATGATGCCTTAAAGTTGTGATTGGATTTGCATTGGAGAAAGAAAGACCCCTCGGAGCTGAGTGCGCGCAAAGACGAGACAACGAAGTGAAGAAAAAATGGCCTGAACTAGCGCGAAGCCTAGCGCGTTCGCGCTAGTCCAGAAGCGGGAGGCAGAATGTCAGGGAATTAGCGCGAACATTAGCGCGTTCGCGCTAGTCCCAGTTCCGGAAAGGGTCTGTTAGGGGCAAAATCGGAAATCTAGAGGAATTTTCACTTAACCTATATAAAGTCAAGCTCGCCCAAGGAGTAAGATATCAAGGTTTTCATAGTCTAGTGCAAGAGATAAAGAGAGGCAAGAGGCAAGGAGGAGATTTGACCATCAAGTTCTTCTTTTCTTCCCTTTGTTTTTGCTATTTGTGATGAAATTGAACTTTATTGTGATGAACACTAGTATGAGTGGCTAAAACCCATTGTTCTAGGGTCATGGGTGAAACATGAATGTTGTTGTTTGAAGTTTAATTCGACAAAGTTGGTTTATCATATTGGGTTGTTTATTTAATTCTGCTTTTAATTATTTTGCTGAGTAGCTAACAGTGAAATACTATCTACGAATCTTTAGTTGAACTCGAAAGTGGGAACTTTAGATTGCATATAGAATTAAATAGAGCAAGTTCTTGAACTCGGGCATCGGGGAACAGATTAGCAATTGGGATAGACATATACCCAATTGCCTTGCTTGGTTGAAATACAGGAATTGTAAATGCATTCTTGTTAATCTTAATTCCATAGACATATAGGCATTGAGTTAACTTGAATAGGCGAGTAAGAACTCGACAGATACTTATGAGCAATATTAACCCTGTCAATCAACAATCCAGATAAATCAATTAGTCATTTTAAGCCAAGAACACAACACGATTGTCAGTTAGCCCGTGACCCTGGAATATTCTTCCCTATTGATTGTTATTCGAAATTGATGTGTGTTTAGTTGATTATTCTAGTTATTTTAGTAATTGCTATTTTTAGGTAGTAAATTAGAGACAACTATAATTTGTGAGAAATCTCTTGGATCAATAAGTTAATTGAGTTTGAATCAGTCAAAAGTTAATCATAAGTCTTCATGGGAACGATACTCTACTCACTACTTTATTACTTGACGATCACGTGCTCTTGCGTGAGTGTTTTGATCGCAACAAGTTTTTGGCGCCGTTTTCGGGGACTTAGAAATTAGCTACTTGACTGAATTGAGCTTTTATTATTTATTTATTCAAGTTTTAATTTTCAGTTCACTTTGTTTGTGCTAATACAGGATTTTCTTTGAATGCGGAGGAGTAGAAGCGCAAACAACCTCCTTCCTCTTGATCCCGAAATTGAACGAACACTTCACAGAGTGAGGAGGGAGGTGGACGCTAGAACCAGAATTGAAAGAGAGTTGGACATCGTAGTTCAACCACATCCAATTGAGATGGCAGGTAATGAGGAACGCGCGGTGATTGAAGCCGCAAGGCCCAGTCTGGCTAATATGACTCAGGCTATTGTGAAGCCTGATATCACTGGGCACTTTGAACTCAAACAATACATGGTGCAGCTGATCCAGTCCACATGGCAATTTGTGGGTTTACCTCATGAAGACCCGCAGAGGCACATTCAGAATTTCTTGGAAATTACGGATACTTATAATTATCCGAACGTTTCCAAGGACTATGTCAGGCTGACACTTTTCCCTTTTTCACTGATCGGGGAAGCTAAGGAGTGGTTGAATAAGGAGCCAGCGAATTCAATCCGCACTTGGGATGATCTGACACGGAAATTCTTAATCAAGTTTTTCCCCACTAAAAAAACAAAGATATTGAGGAGTCAAATTCTTGGGTTCGAACAACGAGCTGGCGAGACACTTCGTCAAGCATGGGAAAGGTACAAGAAGATGCTTAGAGACTGTCCACATCATTGTCAGACGGACGAGGTATTGGGTCACACTTTTGTAGATGGGTTAGATGATGCATCAAAGATGAATCTTGATTCAGCTTGTGGGGGTAGTTGCATGGCCAAACCGTACAGTGAAATCCAAATCTTGCTAAATAACTTCACTGCTAATGATCATAATTGGCAAGGTGAGGGTGATTCACGAAAGGCAATTAAGCAGAAATCAGCTGGAGTACTTGAGCTCGACGACTTGACAGCCATGAGAGCCGATATTGCAAAGTTGGCTAATCAGATGACAAGGATGACAATGCAGCAACCACAACCAATGCAACATGTACAACAAATGGCTATT
>NW_017672920.1:4193-37151 GCF_001879085.1 Nicotiana attenuata
CTCCGACACGGAGTAAGCTTCAGGAAGCTCCTTACTCATGTTCATTCAATTCTTAAGCCATGGGGACATGTACTTCACTTTAAGTGTAGGTGGGGGGATACTTCATTGTATATATGTAATTGTATCATTTGACTGCTTGATTTTGTGTTGTGTTGTGTGATTTTGATTGTTTTGATGTTGAGTAAGAGTTCATTAGTTTGAAAATAGGTAAGTGTCCTGTCCCGACGACGGATCTCTTTCGGCGGGGTTCTTAAGGGACTAAGTCGATCAATCAAAAAAAAATGAAGACTCTTCCTGATGACGGATCCTTTGGACAATTTTCTTGAGAGAAGTTAGTGTAGAAAAATACCAAAAAGATTTTTATTTTTTTTTATTTTTAGGTAGTGTAGTAATCCCCTTGGTTTTTCTTTGGGCCACGGTTCTTTTCCAAGGGTTTAAAATTGAACCAGGTATAGGTAGTTTTTTTTGTTAGTTTTTTTTTTATTTTTGATTTGTAGATTAGGTTTAATGGGCTACGAGCTAGAGAATCAAAAGAGAACCTATAGCGTCGACACACCTGAACACAACAGAAACTAGGGTGTAACGCTTAGTCTTATTGGTTGAATTTCACTAAAGTGCCTTAATTTGTATGTTTGTCACTGACTTGAATACTCATAATGGAGTGTCTCTATGAGTTGATCTGGAATGAGTCATATGCCATGTGTGGTGAGGTTTTTGGTGTAGTCCATGTGTTGCATTTGTGTCTAGAACTTGCCCGGTATGTGAGTCGAAGCGAAATTTTAGGTGATGCTCGGTTTGAAAAAGGATTTTAGGCTTTCTTTGATCTTTTTGAGCTTAATTGCGTACCGCAGATAAATTATATCCCTAGTTAACCCTTTTGAGCCTGTAGACTTTTATTTGGCACCCACATTACAAGCCTACACCCTTTTTGTTCTTAATTGGCATTGTTTTGATCCCTTTTCCTCTTAAAGCACTTTAATCGTGAGATGAGCGCTAAAAGAAGTAAGAAGGAATTAAGAGTGGGGTGGCTTTTGAGTGGGACCAATGAAAGAAAGAAGGGTGCACTTATTCTGTAAAATAATACACCACTAGCGAAATTTGGAAAAGAAAAACAAAATCTGAAAGAAAAAAAAAGAGATAAGGAAAAGTGAATAAATTGTTGTCCTATTCTTGCTAGTGGGAAATACATTAAGGTAGTGCTTAAAGAGAAAGGGAACGTTGTTGGGAGTGATTTTTGTTGAAAAATTGAAGTTGGGATTGAAGAAATTACGCTTGAGTTATCATGTGATGTGTTAAAGTGCTTAGGAGGGTTAGTCACTATTCCTAAATATATCCTACCCGTCCCTTAGCCCACATTACAACCATGAAAAAGTCCTAATTGATTTTAGATCGAGCAAGCCTACATTAGTAGAGATTTACATTAGGGGCAAGCTTATGGTACCAATTGCATGCATGTGACTTCTTTTGTGAGTGTGAGTGATTTTCTTTGATATATATGAGCATGAAATTCGAATATGTGGATTGATTCTATTTTCTTAGCTGTGATTGTGAGGGCATGTGACTCGTGAAGGAAAAGCAAGTCTTGGCTTCTGTGTAGAGTAATTTGAGAAAGTGTGAATATTGCGTGGCACTTGAGACTCGACCTTTGAGGCTGAGATTGTTCACTACTAGGCATAGCATATGTGAATTGTTCTAGGTGTAATGCGTTAAGGGAAATTTTTGAGTGAATGAACCTCTAGAGAGTATAGTTTGATTGCTCGAGGACGAGCAATGAATTAAGTGTGGGGTGTTCATAATAGGCTAAGTCTAGGTGATTTAACGATTGTTTATGCTCCCGCTTGATTATGTTTCAATGTCATAATATGGTTAAATGATGAAAAATGGGCTCTAATTGTCAATTTTACACATTGCAGGATGGCGAGCCTATATGATGCCTTAAAGTTGTGACTGGAGTTGCATTGGAGCAAGAAAGACCCCTCGGAGCTGAGTGCGCGCAAAGACGAGACAAAGAAGTGAAGAAAAAATGGCCTGAACTAGCGCAAAGACTAGCGCGAGGTCTAGCGCGTTCGCGCTAGTCCAGAAGCGGGAGGCAGAATGTCAGGGAATTAGCGCGAACTTTAGCGCGAACATTAGCGCGTTCGCGCTAGTCCCAGTTCCGGAAAGGGTCTGTTAGGGGCAAAATCGGAAATCTGGAGGAATTTTCACTTAACCTATATAAAGTCAAGCTCGCCCAAGGAGTAAGATATCAAGGTTTTCATAGTCTAGTGCAAGAAATAAAGAGGCAAGAGGCAAGGAGGAGATTTGACCATCAAGTTCTTCTTTTCTTCCCTTTGTTTTTGCTATTTGTGATGAAATTGAACTTTATTATGATGAACACTAGTATGAGTGGCTAAAACCCATTGTTCTAGGGTCATGGGTGAAACATGAATGTTGTTGTTTGAAATTTAATTCGACAAAGTTGGTTTATCATATTGGGTTGTTTATTTACTTCTGCTTTTAATTATTTTGCTGAGTAGCTAACAGTGAAATACTATCTACGATTCTTTAGTTGAACTCGAAAGTGGGAACTTTAGATTGCATATAGAATTAAATAGAGCAAGTTCTTGAACCCGGCATCGGGGAACGGATTAGCAATTGGGATAGACATATACCCAATTGCCTTGCTTGGTTGAAATACAGGAATTGTAAATGCATTCTTGTTAATCTTAATTCCATAGACATATAGGCATTGAGTTAACTTGAATAGGCGAGTAAGAACTCGACAGATTCTTATGAGCAATATTAACCCTGTCAATCAACAATCCAGATAAATCAATTAGTCATTTTAAGCCAAGAACACAACACTATTGTCAGTTAGCCCGTGACCCTGGAATATTCTTCCCTATTGATTGTTATTCGAAATTGTCGTGTGTTTAGTTGATTATTCTAGTTATTTTAGTAATTGCTATTTTTAGGTAGTAAATTAGAGACAACTATATTTTGTGAGAAATCTCTTGGATCAATAAGTTAATTGAGTTTGAATCACTCAAAAGTTAATCACAAGTCATCGTGGGAACGATACTCTACTCACTACTTTATTACTTGACGATCACGTGCACTTGCGTGAGTGTTTTGATCGCAACAATTGTATTATGTATTCCGAAGGTTTGTGATTTTTTGTTATTTGAATACAATCGAATTGAAAATGGTGAATTTAAATAAAATATATAATAGTGAATAATGAATATATGTGAATTAAATACAATGTATACAGTCGAATTGAATAGAACGGTATACATCCTATTTCTTGATTTTTTGTTGTTTATACAACTGAATTCAATATAGTGAAGTTGAATACAATTCAATATGGCGTTTTCCATTATTAAACACCTGTAATCACTATTTTTAAGCCGATTACCTCACTGTATTTATAAATACATTTGCGCAAATACATGGAATACAGAATTAAAAAGCCGTAATTGTATAGGTCCAAATTCGGTAACCACGATAACGGATAAGCAAAGCATAGGACGGGGTTGACCACGACACAGAGACTGACGGCCCTCCAAAGGACTAGACGCAGGTAGCTGATATAGGATAGTAACGGTAACTTAAACTCAGAAATAGACAGGAAGAATATTCCTTTGGATATTCTCTATGTTATACTTTTTAGGATTTTTTGAGGAATATCCCTTATAAATAGAAAGAGATGGGGAACAAATGGGGATCTGCCCTTTTTGAGAACTGAGACATACTGTAAAGTTGAGAGAAGAATATACGAAAGAGTTTGTCTCATTCTCTTTATTCAAGCACATGTTGGTCAATTTTTATCCACAAATCTCAAGATCCCATAACTCAGATTGATTACTTACCTTTCCACGTCGTCAGAGAAAGGAAACACCCAATCGTACAATCATTGGGTCACGATTCCTTTACTCTATAACCCTTATCATTCTCGCATTTATTATACATTTATGATATTATATGTCTTGCCAATCATAGCATACTAAATTCGCTATTTAATGTTCATAACCCCAATTTGTCATACAAGAACTTTGTTTTGTTTGGTCTAGGATTTATTAAGTTCAACTGAGATTCACCCTATTAATTCATTCTTGATTGGTTTAGTAATTACTTGCTAAAATAATTTGGCGCCGTCTGTGGGGAGCTTTTTAGTTGAGACTATAGTTCTTTTTAGATCATAAAAAAAACGTATCAGAAGACGCGAGGTTGAAAACGATAGTAAGTGTCACTACCAACATCTTGATCACCATCAACGAAGATGGCAGGGAAGAAAACCAGAACGCGACACCAAATGCCACGCCCAGGCGGAGCGTCTCACCTCCCCCTCGCAAAAGCGTAACAACTTCACGCGAAAGAGGAGCCTCCACGTCAATAACCGAGGAAGCACCACCGGCAGTGAAAAAACTACTGGAAGAGTGGCTGACAAGTACTCTAAACAACATACTCGACAAACCCGTCCAAAGGGAGAACAGAAACACCGCACAAGTAGATATCACAACAACAACTAGCGAACAGCCCATCCCCCAAACAGGTAACACTTACACCACCGCTGATGCAGGTAATGATGCACTCACAGCCATTCTAAAGAAAATGGAAGATATGAAAAATGAAAACAAGGCACTCTGTGGCCAGATGAAGGAGCATCAAGAAAGGGTCGATAAGATACCAGGCGCCCCAAAGTTGCTACCGAAACGAGATGTTGGTCAATTCGTGAAACAACCATACAGCGAGGAAGAACCCCCCCCCCATGCCATTCCCAAAACCTTCAAAATGCCGCCGTACCTGAAGATATACGATGGCACTACAGACCCAGAAGATCATATCATCCACTACGCCACAGCGGTGAAGGGCAACGATCTTTCGAAGGAGCAAGTTCCATCGGTGCTACTGAAAAAGTTCAGCGAACCCTAACAGGGGGAGCCCTAACCTGGTACTCACAACTGCCGGCACGGTCAATAGCAACGTTTGAGGAAATGGCCGACAAGTTTGTCACTGCTCATGCAGGGGCTAAAAAGGCGGAAGCCAGGGTGAATGGCATATTCGCCGTTAGGCAATCTCCTGGCGAGGGACTCAGGGACTTCCTCTCCCGTTTTAACAAAGTGAGAATGAGCCTACCAAATGTATCAGAAGGGATGGCGGTAACAGCTTTCCAGAACAGGTTGAGTAGGAACAGTTCGAGAGCAACCAGAAAACTATTAAGCAGGCTCATGAAATACCCCCACCACCACCACCACCTTGGAAGAAATCCACAATGCCTATTGCACCGGGGTGAGAGCCGACGAAGACGATCACAACGGTCCGACCCAATAGCTGCCGTCCGTTCAAGCAGAATCAAGGAAAGATCATCGTAACGACGGTCGAAGGGATCAGTCGGGTCCCCATCTCGGCCGAGAAAGACATCAGCCCTACATCCGAACAGCCATCCCACCACCTCCTCGGCACACGGAAGGGCCTCCCAGGCCGCATACAGGGACTCAGCGAAACAAAAGAGGTATGCCTCCGCTCTTGTCTGCTCACAATTTTTGTGTCTCCCCTTCATAAATAGTGTATGCACTAGAGAAGCTCGGCACGTAGGTGAAATCGATGCAAAAGATGAAATCAGACCCGAATACTCGAAAGTCGAACGCCCTTTATAATTTCACCAGGAGCGGGGTCACAAAACCATGGACTGCATAGGTTTGCGGCAAGAGGTAGTAAGAATGCTGAACCAAGGGCACCTGAGAGAACTAATGAGCGATTGGGGACGAGCCAACTTCGATCGCGAACGTGAACAGCACCAGGGACCTCCAAAGCCGCCCTCCCCAACTCGTACTATCCAAATGATCGTCAGCGGAGGCGACGAGGCAGCAATCAACCATGTGAAATCCACCACTACACACAAACTCAAGCGGTCAATCACCCACGAACGGTATGACGACCTCGAAGACAGTATCATCTTCGATAAGTCAAATACCGACGGTTTGACTTTACCTCATTTCTATGCTCTTGTTATTACTTTAAGTATTTTAGATACTGATGTGAAAAGAATAATGGTAGACGACGGAAGTGGTGCGTGTATTATCCATCCTCGAGTCCTCGTACAGATGCGACTCGAGGACAAGATAATACTGCATTGCATAACACTAACGGGTTTCAATAATGCAGTTGAGCAAACTTCTAGACAAATAACGCTACCCGTTTTGGCCGGAGGAGTCACCCTAGAAACAACGTTTCATATCATGGACCAAGATACGACCTACAACGCCATCATAGGGTGGCCATGGATACACGCCATGAGGGCTATCCCATCAAGCCTATATCAAGAAATCAAGTTCCCTACTCTATGGGGAATATTCAGCATCCGAGGCGAACAACGCACTGCTCAAGAATACTATTGTATCTCCCAAGAATGCACCCACACCCAACAACTAAAGGGAACAAATGCGGAGGCATAGCAATTAGCGATGTCAGGAACCAAATCCGCTGAACAGACAGACGTTATCAAGGATCCCGACATCGTGGAAGCCGTTGAGTCGACAATAGAAGATCTCGATCCCGTCCAACTAAACAACAGCGACAGCACAAAAAAGGCTTACATCGGGCACAATCTCTCAGAACCAGGAAAATTTCGTAAATTCTTAATTAACAATGCCGATTTGTTTGCCTTCTCCCACTCAGATATGCTGGGCATCCCGAAAGACATCGCTACACACAAGTTGAATGTCGACCCGCTCTATCCGCCAGTACGGCAAATAAGAAGGAAATTCAATGCGGCAATCAACGAGGCCGTAAACGACAAAGTGGATAAGCTCCTCGCCAACGGTTACATCCGAGAATCAAAATACCCCCAATGGGTCACCAACGTGGTCATGGTAAAAAAGAAAAATGGGAAATGGCGGATGTGCGTAGACTTCACGGACCTAAAAAAGGCATGCCCAAAAGACTCATTTCCATTATCGCATATCGACCAGCTCATCGACGCAACAACAGGACACGAGTTGCTAAGCTTCTTGGACGCCTACTCGGGTTACATCCAAATCCTCATGGAGGAGGAAGATCAAGAGAAAACTACTTTCATCACCCATCAGGGAACGTACTGCTACAAAGTCATGCCGTTCGGGTTAAAGAACGCGGGGGGAACGTACCAAAGGTTGGTCACCAAGATGTTCAAAGATCAACTCGGCAAAACAATGAAAGTTTACATCGACGACATGTTGGTCAAATCAAAAAGGAAAGACGACCACATCGACCACCTTACAGAGGCCTTCAACATACTAAGACGGTACGGCATGAAACTAAATCCCGAAAAATGCGCCTTCGGCGTAACCTCGGGCAAATTTCTTGATTTCCTGGTATCACAAAGAGGCATCGAAGTCACCCCAGACCAGATCAAGGCTATCGAAGGAATACCTGAAGTATTAACTAGGGGTGGGCATAAAATTCGAAAAACCGAATTCCGAACCGGACCGAATTAATTTCGTATTTCAGTTTCGGTTTTTTTGGTATTTCGGTCTAATTCGGTATTTCGGTACGGTCCTCGATTAGAATTTTGAAATTTTGGTATACCGAAATACCGAATTACCGAATTTTTAAAGACATTTTTTTAAGTTGGACCTATATCTCACTGCCCACTGCTGACTGCCCCGCCCCAGCGCCCAAGCCCAAACGTTTTTAATTTAATTCCCATCGCCCCAGCCCAACTGGCCAAGCCCACTCTAAAGATTAGGGCATTAGGCCATTCCGCCATTAGCATTAGGCAGTAGTAATCACTCCGTCACTCCTCAATAATTCCGATGAGGCCATTAGCATTTCACTCTCACACAGTCACAATTCCGATTTTGCAATTTCCGACTCCTCACTCCTCGGTCCTCACAAATTTCGGGCAAATGAAGACGGTGTAATTTTTAAAGGTATGTTTCTACTTTCTAGTGTAAATACTAAATTCTGATTCTTATGTTCATGTATGCGTGTGTAATTATTAGTTTTATGTATGTGTGTGTAATTTTTTTTCTTTTTCATTTTCATTCTTTCAAGGAAAAGGGTAGTATTTAAACCCTAAAATTGCTTTCTGATCTAGTTTTCTGGGGTTAGTATTAATTTCTGCTGGTTAGAGTCCTAAAATGACATTCTTGGTAGAAGAAAAAGAGAAACCCATACTTATTAGAGTCTGATGCCTGTTAGAGTCTGATGCGCTCTTTGTTTATGCTACTGTCTTAAATGTTTTGTACTTGTGTTTATGGTTTTGCTGAATTGTGAATGAATGCCAATGTTCAGGTGTTTGCTCTGTTTGTGGATGGCCTTTTTTCGAAGAATTTTGGCTGTTCAAGTGTTTCCAGATGGTAAATGTAGTTGCAGTGTGTAAATGTAATTGCAGGTGTTTCCTGAAATGTTGGTTGTTCAGGTGTTCTTGGCATTGGCAGTGTGTAAATGTAATTGGCACATTGCAAATGTAATTGGCAGTGTGAAATGTTGGTTGTTCAGGTGTTTTTATTTTGTTTTAAATACGGTGTTTTCAAATAGAAAAAAAGAAGAATATAGAATTATAGATAGCAAGTTTAAGTGTTTCCAATTTCCATATACTACTACAGGCGGCCCTAGTACATGAATGATGAATGTGTGGTGCTACAGTATCGAACTGTTTCCGTCAATTTTGTTTCTCGAAAAAAAATTGTTTGTCAATTTTGTTATTTCCAGTTTGGTGCTACAGTATCGAATCAAAATAAGTTTATTTATTTAGCGATCAATAATCCGAAGTCGTACCGAAACCGTACCGAATAAAATAAAAAATACCGAACCGTACCGAAATAATTTGGTACGGTATTTGGTATACACAATTGATAAATCAAATACCGAAATACCGAACCGAAATTCTTAAATACCAAACCGAAATATCGAATGCCCACCCCTAGTATTAACCAGCAAAAAGCAGGTGCAAAAGCTGACTAGCCGGATAGCCGCCCTGTTGAGATTCATCTCATGGTCATCCGACAAATGCCACAAGTTTTTCAATGTGCTGAAAAAAGACAACGGGCTCCAGTGGAATTTTGAATGCATCGAGGCCCTGAGAGAGCTAAAGACATACTTGTCCTCGCCCCCACTACTCGCTAAAGCAAAACCTGGCGAGCGCCTCCTAGTCTACGTGGCCGTTTCGGAATTTGCAGTAAGCGCAGTACTGGTCCGCGAAAACAAAGGTACGCAATAAAACCTGGCGAGCGCCTCCTAGTCTACCTGGCCGTTTCGAAATTTGCGGTAAGCGCAGTACTGGTCCGCGAAAACAAAGGTACGCAATATCCGATCTATTATGTCAACAAAACCCTAGTCGACACCGAAACGAGGTATCCCCACCTCTCGAAGCTAGCTCTGGCACTGGTCATAGCTCCACAAAAGCTTAGACCATATTTTCAATGCCACCCCATATCAGTGGTGACGACTTTCCCCCTTCGGAGCATCCTGCATAAACCCGAATTGTCGGGAAGATTGGCCAAGTGGGCCATAGAATTGAGCGAGCACGATATAACATATCAGCCGCGAACAACGATAAAATCGCAGGTACTCGCTAACTTCGTCGCCGACTTCAGTATTGTCTGAGGTTGAGCAAGAAACATTTCGTACCTCTCCTGGGTAACCCGACCTCTGGGTCCTTTACACCGATGGTGCATCTAATGCGACGGGTTCTGAACTGGGACTCGTACTTGAAGTCCCAACAGGCGAAGTTATTCGCCAATCCATACGGTGCCCCAAAATGACTAACAATGAGGCCGAGTATGAGGTCGTAATTGCAGGATTACAGCTAGCCCTCAAATACGGAGCACCACGAGTTATCCTCAGATGCGACTCACAACTCGTCGTCAACCAAGTTACAGGGACTTTTCAAATCAAGGAGTAGAGGCTACAGAAATATTAAGCATAAATTCATAAATTACTGCCAGAATTCGATGAATGTCGACTCGACCAGATACCTCGAGCGCAAAACATCGAAGCAGATGGCCTCGCCAAACTGGCAGCAACAACCAGAAATATCACCAAGGAGAATGTGGTCACCCTCCTTCACTCATCAATAGACCAACTTGAGGTACATTCCATAAATTTGACTTAGGACTGGCGCAACCACATCATAATATATTTGCAGGAGGGAGTACTCCCTCAAGACAAAAAAAAGCCAAAAATCTTCGGATACAGGCGGCCAGGTACATCATCTTAAATCACGACCTATATAAGAGAACATTCGGAGGTCCCTTGGCTAAATGCCTAGGGCCGAATCAGACGAGGCGCGTGCTCGAAGAAGTACACGAAGGCTATTGCGGTGCTCTTACCGGCAATAGAGCCCTCGTCAGATGCCTTATTCGGGCAGGATACTATTGGCCCACCATGAAAAAAGAAGCCGCGGATTATGTAAAAAGATGCGAAGAGTGCTAGAAATATTCACATATGATGCATCAAGCGGGCGAACATCTCCACTATGTTACTTCGCCGTGGTCGTTCATCAATTGAGGAATAGACATCGTCGGACCCCTCCCAGCATGTCGAGGTAAGATACGTTCCTTTTAGTTTTAACTGACTACTTTTCCAAATGGGTGGAAGCAGGTGCGTTCACCCAAATACGCGAACAGGAAGTCATCACATTCATATGGAAGAATATCATATGTCGTTTCGGCATCCCTAAAGAAATCAGTTGTGACAATGGGCCCCAATTCACCAGGAGAAAGACCACCGCATTCTTCAAAAATGGCACATCAAGAGAATACTCTCCACGCCATACTATCCCGCAGGCAACGGTCAGGCCGAATCCTCCAACAAGACAATACTGAACATTTTAAAGAAAAAGCTCGAGGACGCTAAAGGGTTATGGCCGGAGTTGCTACCAGAGGTATTATGGGCCTATCTCACTACGCCAAAAACAAGCACAGGCGAAACGCCTTATTCACTAGTCTACGGGACAGATGCCATGATACCTGTTAAGGTCGGAGAGCCCAGCTTAAGGTACTCCAATGAAAGTGGACGAAACAACGACGAGAACAGAAGACAAGACCTCGACGAGGCAGAAGAACGAAGAGACATGGCTTACATAAGAATGGTAGCCCAAAAACAGCAGGCAGAAAGATACTACAACAAAAAGGTCAAAGTACGACCACTCAAAGTCGGAGACTATGTTCTCCAAGGCGAAACACTGGCAAGCAAAGATCCGAAGGAAGGCAAATTAGGAACCAATTGGTACAGGCCATACAAAATCACTGCAGCAGCAAGCAAAGGAGCATTCCAACTAGAGACAATGGAAGGAAAACCACTATCAAACAATTGGAACGTCGCTCACCTCAAATACTTCAATATCTGAAAAAGGACGCCCCCCCCCCAAAATAATCATACTCTTTTTCCCTCACCCGAGTTTTGTCCCAATTAGTTTTTCTCGGATAGGTTTTTAACGAGGCGACGAAGGGGATGTCTCGAAGTTTAAATTATAATTCATCATCCCGCCTGCCGATTGTCTCTCCAGGCCGAACGATGAATGGACTAGATACATGGATACTTCTCCAATATATGTATGAAATGAACATGTATAGTATTCTCCAGCCCATCACGTAAAAATTCGACTTCGCTCGAATTACAACGGGTTAACATTTCGACCTTAACTCGAAATAACACCTCTGCGGCCAAAAGCTGTCGCCAGAAGAAAAATTCAACTTCGCTCGAATTACAACGGGTTAACATTTTGACCTTAACTCGAAATAACACCCCTACGGCCAATAGCCGTCGCCAAAAGAAAAACTCGACTTCGCTCGAATTACAACGGGTTAACATTTCGACCTTAACTCAAAATAACACCCCTACGGCCAAAAGACGTCACCAAAAGAAAATTTCGAATTTGCTCGAATTACAACGGGTTAACATTTCAACCTTAATTCGAAATAACACCCCTACGGCCAAAAGCCGTCGCCAAAAGAAATTTTTTAACTTCGATCAAATTACGACAGGATAACATTTTGACCTTAACTCGAAATAACAACCCTACGGTCAAAGGCCATCGCCAAAAGAAAAAACTCGACCTCGCTCGAATCATTTAAATTCGACCCTGCTCAAGTTACAAGATCTACAATAAACCACGCCAAAACAGTACACGAGGGGCCGAAAATCAAGAGACCCCCTCACAGCAAACAGGAATAACAATTCGAAGGTACACATCAAAAAGATAGTCATTCCATTACAACCGTTATATTACAAAAGTTTTGTACAAAGTTCTCGAAAGACGCCCTCACAAAAATAGCAAAGCGAAAACAAAATAAATACAACAGCCCTAGCTGCGTCATCTCCCGCAGCATACTCCTCGTTATAACAAGAATCGGAGGCGAGCCTGTCCGCATCATCATCATCAACATCGTCTCTGCCAGGCGTATCGGGATCATAGCCGCAGGCCTCACG
Source organism: Nicotiana attenuata (assembly GCF_001879085.1). Lineage (NCBI taxonomy): Eukaryota > Viridiplantae > Streptophyta > Magnoliopsida > Solanales > Solanaceae > Nicotiana > Nicotiana attenuata. The sequence continues at coordinate 16,590 of NW_017672920.1, forward strand.
AGTTGCACGTGCTTTAACACGTACACCCTCGAGTTCTGCCTCGGAAACCTTCCCGTTAGCTTGTAGGGACTTGTATACATCTAGCTGAGCCTCGGCATGGACCCACGTCTCATACAACTCACGCGGCATGCGGGATCAGCTGAGGTATGAGACGTGGAGGGTTGCGACTGCCATCGCACTTCCACTGCCTTCAAAGCAACAACCTGATCGTTCGACACGGACAACTCCGCCTCCGGATCTTCGATCCGTCTTTCTAATCTCACCACCTTGAGCGCTGACATCTCCACCTCATTGTCCCGCTTAGACCTACAAACACGGAGGGCGTCTTCCAGCGCTGCTATTTCCAATACGGCAGTCACCCTGCCCCCTTTCAGCACGAGCAAAGTCATTAGCTTTAGCGCTCAATTCCCTCAAGTCGACAGCCACCGCCACTCTTCGCCCAAGTTCGGTAGTTAAGGCGGCCACCTGACCCTGAAGGTCGGCGTTCTCGGCTGTTATCCCCTTGCTCACTTCAAGCTCATCATCCTTGGCCTTAAGGGCCACCTCAAGCTCGCTACATCGACCAATGGCCTTCATCAGCTCGTCGTCCCGCTCTTTCAGCTCCTCAACCTTCTGCGCCAACTCTTCCTCTTTTTGCTTAAGCCCATCACGGAACAGCTGAAAATTGCTATCTTGAGTGAATACATCGGCCAATGCACGGTGCTTGGTGCGATACTCTTTATACTTAGAGGCCACCTTCCCAAAGACGGTCGTCCTCCGTTCATTCCTCCGATCGCGCTCAATCTCCATGATGAGAGTCTGATATGCAGAGGAAAGAAAGTCGAGTTAAGTAGAGTTCACATACAAAACAAATCTAAAAAGGGGTAGTGAAAACACTTACCCGCAAAACCATGCCGAAAATACTCCGCGATAGTTCCGCGTCATTCATCGCCTGAAGCGCCGTGTTATTGGAAGTAGCACACAAAGGGGCAAACGCCGACACCGCCTGCTCGGATTTCTCCAAAAGATCGTAATCCACGGGAATGATTACGTGTCGGTTAAGACCCTTTATCCTCACTTCCACACGGGTATTCCTCTCCAAGAAGGCCCGCACATCTTCAGGATCGATGTCCAAACTTGAACCATCATCCTCAGCAAGCAACGCACCACCCCCTCTGGCAGCAGGCGACGTGCCACCTTCAGCAGATCGTACAGATCCCCCGCCTTGGCCTGTCTCTTTGGCCCTAGGTGACCTCCCCACCAAAATGGCGTCCGCCATGAAAATGTCCCTTGTGCCTGACCTAGGCGAAGATGCCACTCCCGGAGCAATGATTTTCCTCTTTCCAACGCCGGTGGCGACGACCTTCCCAAGCTCCACCCTCCTCCTCTTTATCGACGGCGATTCATCTCCATTGGAAGATTCATCTATGAGGTGGTAGATACGATGGGAATAGATCTTATAACGTACAACGACATCCCGAGGAGGGTCCCTTGGTGGCAAAGTCTGAGAACGACCTCCGCGGACGGACTCAGATATAGTAAATTGCATTCCCGTTGATGCAATGGCCTGGCGAAATGCCGGGACTGGAGCCTTCTTTTTGGAAATCCGTCAGCCTGTCACCACAAAGGGATCGTATCAATAAGCAATAGCAAACAGCCGAAGGTCGGAGCCAAAGTAATACTTACCAGACGGAACCTTCGGTCCAAAGCGTTTGAAGAAAGCGGCCCAATCTCGAATCCCCACCATATAAGGTAGCACGCGAGCTACCCAATGCTCAATGCCGACGATGGGAAAAGGCGCACGCCTCTCAGCTGCACGAAAAAATCACGGATGAATAAAAAACAGAAAGAACGAAAGTAGATAGCAAGCTTACGGCAACAACACCTACGATTATGATTCCACTGCTCAGGAAATCCAGCAGGGTCCGACACCAAGTGCTCCGTTTTGATGAAAAAATACTTGTGCCAAAACCTGTCATCCGTTCCAACAACCAACCCCCTGGTCCCGCGATGCCGCAAATGTATCATGGTACCTCTATGAAAGCTGGGGGAAAATAAATATAAAAGGTGGCGGATGTCAACCTCACACCCAGCCAACTCCGCATACTTCGTCAGCATCAGAAAGATTTTATATAAGTACGGAGACAGCTGTGTCGGGCAGACTTCATAAAACCGACAGAACTCCTCCGCCAGCAGAAGAAGAGGGAGGGTGTGACCAATCACGAAAGGATACACATAAAAAGCACAATACCTAGGTCTGTGGACCTCTACGATGTCCCCCCCTCCTACCCCCCCCCCCCCCAGCTGGAACCATCTCGATATGAGGAGAAATATGGTATGTAGACCGGAGTTTATCTATCTGAGATGGTCCGGTTTCAGAAATCACCGGAACGGGAGAAGGTGCAGGTTCCTTATGAAAATCGTTCCTGGACGAAAGGTTTCTGGGGAGTATCTCCTCCACGGTAGGGAAACTATCACCCTCCTCAGCCGTGATATCCTCACCACCGGAAGGAGGGGCAACTGACAACGGAGTGGCGTCGGAAACTTCATCATATGCACGAAAGGTTCGATACATCTCGATAACAGAGGGTGTGCTAGTAAACCTGAAGGGAAAGACAATGACTAAACAGGAAGATGGTAAGCGAAATTGTAGAAATGGAGCTAAGAACAGACTAAGATGATCAAAGGAGAATAATGTACATACAAGGAAGGAGATGGCGAAAATATCTGAAAAAATGAAACCCTCACCTATTTATAGGGATGGGTGGCGCAAGAATCGAAGCAGAAGACTGTCAATAGCGCTAAAACCAAAGCGACAAGCACACAGACGCTGTCTCGGGAAGATGCGTAATGATGACGCGCGTGGTGGTGACGTCACATTTTGATAATCACACCAATCAGGGTTCTGCAAGCTGTGTCGTTCTCCCGATCTTAGTCAACCCGGCGTAATCTAATAGCCAAATTATCCCATAACGAAAACGAATGATGTCCGCTTACCGAGGACGTGCGGGGCTACGACCTTGACAAGCGGAGGGACTAACTGTGTAGGTCCAAATTTGGTAACCACAATAACGGATAAGCAAAGCATAGGACGGGGTTGACCACAACAACAGAGACTGACGACCGTCCAAATGAAGGCGGACGACTAGACGCAGGTAGCTGATATAGGATAGTAACGATAACTTAAACTCAAAAATAGACAGGAAGAATATTCCTTTAAATATTCTCTATGTTGTACTTTTTAGGATTTTTTGGGGAATGTCCCTTATAAATAGAAGAGATGTGGAACAAATGGGGATCTGCCCCTTTTGAGAACTGAGACATATTGTAAAGTTAAGAGAAGAATATACGAAAGAGTTGTCTTATTCTCTTTATTCAGGCACATGTTGTTCAATCTTTATCCACAAATCTCAAGATCCCATAACTCAGATTGATTACTTACCTTTCCACGTCGTCAGAGAAAGAAAACATCCAATCGTACAATCATTGGGTGACGATTCCTTTACACTATAACCCTTATCATTCTCGCATTTATTATACAATTATGATATTAAATGTCTTGCCAATCATAGCATATTAAATTCGCTATTTAATGTTCAGAACCCCAATTCGTCATACAAGAACTTTGTTTTGTTTGGTCTAGGATTTATTAAGTTCAACTGAGATTCACCCTATTAATTTATTCTTGATTGGTTTAGTAATTATTTGCTAAAAGAGAAATCCCTATTTTTTATGCGGATTACTTCACTGAATTTATAAATACAGTCGCGCGAATACATGAAATACAATAGAGTATCAGTGAAATTTATGTAGAATTGATTTTGTTGAGTTAAATTAGGAGTGATACACACTAATTGATCATCTAGACACTAATTGATCATCTTTCCTTTATTTAACTGTTGGACTTCCCTATTTTTTAGGCGAATACCGCTGCTGTATTCATGAATACAACAAGCGCGAATACAACTAATACAGTCACTGTATTTATAAATACCTCACTATATTTATAAATACAGTCGCGCGAAAACATGAAATACAACATAGTAGCAGCGAAATTTATGTAGAATTGATTTTGTTGAGTTAGATTAGGAGTGATACACGCTAATTGATCCTCTTTCCGTTATTAAACTACCCCAATTTTTTAGGCGAATACAGCGAATACAATCGCGTAACAATTGAATAATAGCTATAGGAAATAATTATGTATATAATAGCTATAAGAAATTAATTGTCACTAAACAATAGTGATTTATGAAAATTCCTCATTATTTTATTTCTTTTTGTGTCAGGAAAATTACATAAATGAAGATTATAATCCTTGTGGAAGGGAAGGGTGGTAAGTGGGTCCCGAAATTTTTTGGAACGTCACGTACTATAGGACTGGACTTGCCTCCTCTGTTAGGATCTAATACAAGTGATTGCTCCCCATCATAGTATCCCTAGTAAAATTGATGAAAAAATATTTCAAATTTTGTACTTTGGCAATTTTTGTATAATATTTTTTTCCAAATAGGGAGAATTTATAAGGAAGAGGATGATTTTAACATTGATTTTGTAGTTAGCAGCTACCACACGAGCCGATGTAATTTTATTGTTAATATCGAGAGAGACGAACTTCATAATGAAGTTGCACTTATGTTGAAGTAGCATTTTTCATGAAAATCTATTGAATATTAGCGTGAAAATTGTATTAGATGTCTAATTTGGCAGTATTCAAAGCACGTTTTTGGCGTTGTCTTCAGAATTCTCTCCTTCAAAACGTAATTATATCTTTTTGTACTTGTTCACATTGTCACTCGAATAACGCCAAAACCTTGGTCAAAACGAAATATCATACGATTGCCTTGTGAAGTGATTGCCCGTGCAATATATATGTATATATATACATACATACTAGTCTCTGGCCACGTGCGATGCACGTGTATATCGTGTGTCAGAGTATAAAGTTCTAATATAAGACACTTAAGGAGTAGATTTACGGGCATCAATAATAAATTGAGAGTAATAATTTTTTGATTCTAATTGTTATATTTATAACATTATTCAATTTTGAATGTAGAATAATAAATAAAATATTTAAGCTTACATACACCATTCGAAGAAGTCCAAAGGCCTTATTAAAAGCTGATCATCTTAATATGTCTCCATTCTAATTTAATTTCTTATCTTTGTTGATTATATATTAACCTCTTTGTACAAAAATATTGTTGGAATAATTTTTGAATTTAAGGGCTAAACCGTCACTCAGCTTTTAATGGGTGAATCTGTAAATTAACTTTGACTTTCACATTTATAATATAGTAGCGTTTTTCATGAAAATCTATTGAAGATGAGCGTGAAAATTGTATTAGATGTCTAATTTGGCAGTATTCAAAGCACGTTTTTGGCGATGTCTTCAGAATTCTCTCCTTCAAAACGTAATTATATCTTTTTATACTTGTTCACATTGTCACTCGAATAATGCCAAAACTTTGGTCAAAACGAAATATCATACAATTGCCTTGTGAAGTGATTGCCCGTGCGATATATATATGTATAAATGGCAATATAAATTCGGTAGTCTAAGATGTAGAGGTGATGGTCTTTAAAATTGGACTATCCAGTCCTATTTAAAGCACAACTAGTACTGCTGTTTTTCCTTAACAAAAAAGAAAAAGAAAAAAAAATTAAGATTATTTTATTAAAGTTTATTTACACGATAAATAAAGCGCGAAAGTAGTAAAACCAGTTCCGCAACTCGCACGTGCTACCGCTTCCGAAACAATTTGAAGGAAGGTCAGGCAAGGAAAATCTGAGTTAAATTAAAGGACAAAAGAGTCAATCCACGGATCAATCGCGTTCTTGAGATCAGGCCCATGGCCACACCTATAAATGCCCAAAGTCCTCAATTCTTCAACCCGTTCAAAAACCCACACAGACTAGTATAATAAAACGGGAGCACCAAAAAGGATAAAAATAAAAGACGTATATTAATCTAGACGACGAAGACGAAACTTAACCAAAAAAGCAGAATACCTAATCAAACCCTAGCTAACTTATTCCATTCGGCTCAACATGCTGTGCTGTGATTAAAACTATATATATATCTATGTTTTGTGTGTATATATAGATATATATATGTATGTGTATGTCTATGTGTAAATAAAGGAACATGGAAAAAGAGTCAGGCACAACGAAGAAGAAGACGACATGGAGTACATGGGAGGAACTTTTGTTAGCGTTTGCAGTGAAAAGGCATGGTCTCAAGGACTGGGAATCTGTCGCCATGGAACTCCAAAGCCGTAGCTCTTTACCCGCCCTATTGACCGCTCAAATTTGTAAGGATAAATACCGTGACCTCCGCCGCCGCTTCATCAATAAAAACAACATTTATGAGGATGAAAAATTCAACGACGTTATTGACGACGGAGTCGATGGTGATGGAGATGTAACGATTCCTTGGATAGAAGAGTTGAGACAACTCCGTGTTGCTGAGCTTAAACAAGAGGTTCAACGCTACGATCTTTCGATCCAGTAAATCTCTCTGTTTCCTTGTGTCGTTTTTTTAGTTTCTATTTTTTAAAATTTTTAATTTTTTTCTGTGTCTGTGAGAATTATTATTTTTTAAAATTTTTTACGTGGAAAAAAATTGAGTTTTTGGATCTGAGAGATTTTGATCTCTGATGTGATATGAACAGGTCCTTGCAGTTGAAAGTGAAGAAGATGGAGGAAGAGAGAGAGCAGAGCCTGAAGGAGGAGAGTTTAGACGATGGCCAGAAACCAGATCTGGAGGATGTAAAGGAAGAGAGATCGCAAAACGACAAAAACAGCGGTGCCGATGGCAAACCGGAGGAGTCCACCGGAAAGGCTGTGTCCAGCGAGGAGTCAGACCGCGAAAACCGGTCATTCAACGAGTCTAATTCGACGGAGAACAGAGAAATCGGTGTTAAAAACGAACCGGAACCGGTCGAGACGGATGAATTTAGACCGGTTCAGGAAGTTAAACCAGTAAGTGAAGAGGACTCGTATAACGGTAGTAGTTCAGATAGACACGAGGAAAAGAAAATCAGTCGCGAGTCGGGCGAGTCGAAGGAAGAGACTAAGGAAAACAGTGACGTGCAGAGTACGGCGACTTTAACGAAGAAAAAGCGGCAGCGCGGTGGCGACGGTGGTAGAAGCGGTGGAGATGCGGTGGAGACGGGTTCTCCCGCCGTCGGACTTAATAAAGGGGAGGGTGCGGCGAAATCAGAGCCGCTAATTGAGTTTTTAGATATTATCAGGTCGCATAAGCGCGGCTCTATGTTCAAGCGCCGGCTAGATAGCCAGGTAATGATTCTCTACTTCGCATTTTCAAATTGGTTGGCCTACAACCATTTGGTGATCGGATTTTCACCGTTTGGACCACTTTAAAAAAATGAAAAGAATAAAACAGATTGGAAAATGAGGTAATTTATTTATCAACAAATATCGACGGGTGAGATTCATTTAAAAGAATTTACATGCAAAAATCGATGAAGAGGAAATTGAAAAAAGAAGAAGATGATAATGCTCCTAGTAAAAGAGAAAAGTGGATAAAACATAAAAGAGTAGTGGCTTCAATATATGACGTGTACGTGGTCTTCAGTCTTCACATGTTAGTTGCCTAAATTTTCTTTTTCTGCGTAAAATTATTATGATCCTTCCATCTTTAGATTCATATTTCATTTGCATGCACAGGAAAATCAATAATTGGACTCGTCTCTCATATGTTGTCTACATGTGTCAGTCGAGGAAAATTGTTGATTATTCTTACTTGTCTCAAAAGAATAGGAGTTTCTGTAATCGATCTAATTGCGATCATGCAAAAGAGGAAATATTATTTTGCAGCCCTCCTAACTTTAGATTCTTAAATAGGCTACCTAAATACCCCTTATTTTCTTGGACCAAAAAAAAAAATCCCCTTATTTTCTAGTCATAAAACTTGTAGTTTAGCAGATTTACAAGTTTTGCTAACTTGGGTTTGGGTTTCACTAAAAGGGAACCTTGTTTGGGTCCGTCGATTTATGATAATATACTCATCTAAAACTTACTTCAGTTGTTAAGGCTGATAATTTAAAATATATTATTTTATTAACCGGCATCGTAAACAGTTCTATATGCTCAGTGTGGTTTGACAGTGTCAAGAGCTTTACTTAAATGTGATTTGATATCAAACAATCTTTTCTTAAAAAGAGGCCTACAGTTGTCGTATGAGACACAAAAATATAATTTTTCTTTTCCATGTATGTGATTTTTAAGTAATCTAATTGTGGAAACTTTTTGCACCGTTATTGAAGTAAAAATTAAACCCTGTTATTTTATTAAATAATGTATGAGGCCAAAATTCTTCTCGTAAAAGAACGAAACCTTGGCAGTAAAATTTGGTAGGTAGATAGGGGGAGGAGAGAAATATGAAGCGTCATGGATGTCGAGATTTGTACTTTATGAAAATTAGGGTAGGGTGATAGGTCCCATCTACAACCCGAACAAATCCGGGAAATTGGTGTATTTGGATGGAGAATGGGTCCCACCAACGAGAATGCCTTGTTTGTGTCTTGCCGTTGCATAGCACCTTGGAGCCACTAGAATTTAATCTTAGGCTTTCTTTAAAAATAAGAAAAAAAATAGGGGTATTATTAGTTTTAACCCGTGCCAGAAACTATTTATATTTGGTAGCCGAAAAAGCGTATAAAATCTTTGTATATAATATACAGAATGAATATATATACAAAAAATATATAAATTTTATATATTTTTTCGACTATTATTTTTACGGCGTCTATACATTGTTATTTTTCTTAAAAAATATCCGGATCAGGTGAATACCATGGGGTCAGCCCATGATTATTATAAGGGGCCTTTAAAAGACGGTATTCAGAAGCCCAATACAGACTTTGCCTTCCTTCCTTCTTCTTTCCATTGTTTGACCTATTTTAACCTACTTCCCATTTTAACCATTCTGCTTTTAAGTGTCACCACGGTTAAATTATGTGAGATTGCATGGTCCAAGATTTATTTCGCTCCCTGATATACCGTAAGTTAAATGATTTCTTTAAGATCATTATATTCTATATTGTATAAATTTTATGTCTTTAAAAAATAGTCTGTTTAATCTTTCATCAAACAAATAATAGTATGTTTAATTGCAATATTGAGGTCGCATAGTACAAGTTTAACAATTTACGCCTTCATGAAAAATTGTAATTACACGACATCTCAAACTATTTACACATGCAAATATTTTTAGCAGTAAAGAAAAACCGATTCAAGATATTACTGAAACCAGTGACAGTTCTACTAAACAAAATGTCGTGAAACAAGTCACAATTAATAATGTTAGATGCCACAAGATCTTTGGAATTAAGCTAGAATCCAAAAATCATCTAGATAATGGTTTTTGAAAAGCCTCCGTGTGCTTGCTACACTTAGATTGAAGAAAAGATTAAAACGAGGGAGGATATTTTGGACAATTTCTTACGGATTTGTGATTAGGAAAACAATGCAACGTGCATGGGTATTGGGTAGGAGGTGAAACACACATTGTTTTGTCCTCATCCTATTTTTTCAAGAGATGAAATTCTTCTTACTACACTACTAGAGCGAACGCGTAATTTAGGTCAACCCTACCCCACTTCCTTTGGCGTAGTGGTGGGAAGTATGACGGAATTTTTTTTTGAAATCTTTAGTTTGCTAACTTCTACTATTCCTATATATTTTCCTTCCTTATCTTCCTTTCCGACGAATGGAATTCATGCCACACCTACCCTATCATATTTTATTATTTCCAGACGGTGGTGTTATAAATAAATAAATAAAAGCTGTATCTAAACCGTTTATCACTTTTACTTTCGATGCAGAAAACGGACAAGTACAAGAGTATGATCCGACGGCATATGGATCTTGAAACGGTTCAAGTCCGGATAGATGACGGGTCCTATTGTTCTTGCCCCTCCAAATTCTACTTGGACCTCCTACTCATCTTCAACAATGCCATTGTCTACTTCCCTAAGTCATCCCCAGAGTCAACTGCAGCTAATGAACTCCGTGGCATTGTCATGGATGAATTAAAGAGGAAGAGAACCCAACAAAAGGATTCATCACCTGGACCCGGACCCTTAAGGATCCAACCCAAGCCCAAATTGGAGAGATCGGATTCTTTGCTTGCAAAACACAAGTCTACAGCTCCTATAGTAGTCTGCCGCAAGAGAAGCTCCATTTCAGCTAAAGCAGCAGCTTCTGGTAATATCAAGCCAGAAAAACAAACTGATATTAAACCTCCTCTGAATCCAAAGCCACCCATAAAGACTTCTTCAAATGAAGAAGAAAGTTCAATCAAGTTGGGTATGAAAGAAAAGCCTGTTACTGGGGTAAGAAGTATGAGGAGGAGCAACAAAGGCCGTCCAAACAATAATGCTTCACAATCCAACAACCACCAAACCACGAATACTAAGCAAACCAATACCAACGTGGATAAAAAGGAAGAAGCTAAAACGGAGAAGAAGAAAGAAGAAGCTAAAAAACGAGGAGCTGCAGCGGACTTCTTGAAGAGAATAAAAAAGAATTCTCCGACGAAAGGTACATTGATGGAGGCACTGAAGAACCCTACAGAGGATGTTGCTATTAAAGGTAATAAAAGAGAGCAGCAAAAGAAAAAAGTTGATGAACGGAGAGAAACTCCGGTGAAGCGAAATGGTGGCAGTGGCGGAGGCGGAGGCAAGGAGGAAGGTAGTCCGTCGAAGAGGAGTGTAGGTCGACCGCCAAAGAGAGGTGGAAAAGAAACTGTGCAGGAAAAGCGGAGAAGGGAAAATAGTGAAAAGGATGATTCTTCAAAACGGCCAAAGAAACGGTCAAGGAGGTAAAAAAATTATGATGAATCAAAGTACTGATGTTAGTTTAGTCATTTTGCAGTGTATAATTAACATTATTGTATTCAAGTGTTAGGTTTTGATTTTGGGATTACATTTTAGGTTAGTTTCAATGTTTCATACTATTTTATCCTGTAACATGTTATTGGCATTTGTACCCTTGTTACAGTATGTCTTTTCTCAATTACTTTATGCTCATTGTCCCATGCCATTGGTCCACTGTTTTTAACCAAAGATTAACAAAAAAAAGTACTAGGAGAAAGATAAAAGGAAAGAAAAGAAAAAAGAATTCAACTTATATATACTGATAATTTAGAAGTTTTGTGACTTAATAGTGTAAAAATTCTTTTATCCTGTTCAACTTGCATATAAAAGTTAAACTACTAAAATAAAAAGAAATAAAAGATAGGGTCATAACAGATGAAAAATGCGGAGGGAGGTTTTCTCTTGTATACTAATAATATTTTTCTCATAATAGAGTAGACATTTTCTACTAAAATGTTCTTGTTCTCATTTAAAAATCAGCATTAGTATATTCACAGTTTAATTGCGAAAAGGAAAAGAACGAAATGATAGTCCATACTTTATGTAAATATTGGACTTTAACTTATAGTGATTTCTCAATAGTTTATAGCATATTTGCATCACATAATCTCCATTTTCTTCCTCAACACAAAATATGCCATTCCCCAAAACCTCAGCTATTTTTCATTGAAAATATTACGATCGCTAAGAGTCTATTTGTCATTATATAACTGCTAATATACACCTAGGACTATTCAACAGTCATAGTCGAAGCTATTGATATGTTTATTTATTCTTTGTTTGGTTCTTTCTGTTCTAATAGCATATGTTTTTTTTGTTTTTTTTCTTTCTAATCACATGTGTAGTTATTTAATTCATTTAACAATTTGACACATTATCCGCTTGTAAAAGTCACATATTTAGTTTTGGTAACTTCTGTAAACACGAGATACATATATTCGTTAAATAAATTAAGGTGTTCAAGTGGTTAACGGTGAAGTAGTAGAAATGTGCAAATGATATTCTGTGTCAAGTTTGAAAGGTTATATATGTATTTGGCCTTAGAATTATGTTGACTTCCTTAAAAAAGAAACTTATTTTTTGCATCGTTTAATGCCTTTTCACTATTCTAATGTCAAAAAGATCGATCAGGACCCACTTTGATTCCGCCTAATATTTAAAATCAAAATTAATTCCTTTGAGACAACTTTTATTAAATATAATGAAATTGAATTCGTAATTTTAAAATCGTATCTTAACCAAATAGATATTAATAGTACATCACAGTTTTTTCTATTTTATTTTCATTTTGTCCATCGAGTATACAAATTTCTGGAATACAGCAAAGACCTCTGGATGCGTATAAGCTAGTGAGCAAAATTAGATATTTTGGATTAAAGTCTAGGATTCAAATCCTTAACAAAAACTAAACAATTACTAAATAAATACTTATCTACTTTTTACCAGAGCAGTGAAAACAATGTTTTGAAAAGGTGGCCATTTAATTTGATACGCGGCGAGGCGTAAGCTTCGAGACCTGGGACGGAAGTCCGCGAATTTTTAAATTATTTAATTTATAAATTAATAATATCGTATTATAATATTAAAAAATATAAAACATACGGATATAGTTCAAGAAAACAAAAAAGAATTAAAGAACTCATAAAAAGTAAAATATCTAACAAATTTTATAAGTATAAACAATGCAATACTGTTAAACTATGACACATAAATCAACTATAACATCTTAACTTTCAAATAATTAAAAATCATAATTTCATAAAAAAAAAAAATACTATATCAAATTGCATATTTTACCTTCCTAAAAGTAAATATTCAATAAAAATTATTAACGCTGTAATTTAAAATATTACTCCTTCATGAGTAAATGCAGAATTACTTTTAAATAGCAAATTAATAAATATATGAAAATTTTGAGAGACATAGAACTAAGAATGAAGATCTAGCAAATAAAGATATAAATTTTTGTTATCTATTAATTTACAGAAGAAGTATTCAAATAATATATATTCACCCTCACGGTGTTCTCAATTAGTAAATATGCAATACTATGGTTCGTTATTTGCCTCTCTACCTGCGCAATGTAGGAGTAAAGTCTACGAACACATTACCTTCCCCATACCCCACATGTTAGAATATGCTGAGTCTGTTGTTGTTACTATGATTCGTTATTTGAGTTATTCACAATTTTCATATTTCAATAGATGAAAAGAACTTTAAGCATTCATTTGTTAAAGAATTTTGAGAGTTACAGTGCTAATTATAGTGAATTCGACATATGTTGCATAGGAACTTTTGGACGGGCCCCAAACATTGAGCGTTATACGTGTTAGGGCGCACAATCGAGCACTTGGAGACATAATTCTCACAAAACTAAGCCCCACACATGAGTTTCAAGGTATTTTGATAGTGTTATATCCGGGAGTTAATCCCAAAAAGTCTTTAAAAACACACAGTAAAAATTGGTAAGAAAGTTACTTATCTTGTGTAATCCTTTCTCTTTATACCTTTTATTGTGACCCCTTTTGAGAATAAACATTTATGATCTTTCAAACTTAAATTATATAATTCAACACAATCCTCCAAATTTAGTAGTAGCCAACCGACACAGCTGGTTAAGAGATCACAGATGATAGGCTATAATTACGTATTTTAGTCGCTTATTGCACTCTAATTTACTGCACTTTAGTTGAGTTTGCGCTTTAATCGCTAGTGTTTTGCACTAATTGTGTGTTTTATGCCTTGTAGGTGTGATTCCGAGCTATATAGATGTTATGGAATGAATTTAAGTGATTTTAAGCTTTGAAGTCTGAGTAAAATCTCAAGGAATTAAGCCAGGATCGTGTTCGGGGGTCAAATTTGATAGTTGAGAACAAACGAAGACTTGAGTAGGCATATTGCGCACTGTCTAGTAAAATGTACATAACTTTTTGCTCAGAACTCTATTTGGGCTCTACATGGTTGGAAAGCTAACTCAAAGGTCTACAACTTTCATGTTTTAAGTTTTTCCAAATTGCAAACGGAACAGGGTGAAAAACGCGGTTGAAACTGCGACCGCGGAACTGACCACGGCAGAAAATCAGAGAGCTTGTCTGGCCGCGGTCCTACCGCGTTTTGGCCGCGGCCGCGCCGCTCCAGGCGTCAAAAAGAAGTCCTATTTCGTCCGGGACAAGGTTATTTCGGCCGTACACTATTCCAACTTGTATAAAAGGGGTCCTAAACCTATTTTGAAGGAGGGGAGACACTACTTTAGGGTTAGACAACACCCTTGGGGGCAAGAGGCAAGGAGGATCATTGGGCATCAATCTTTAATCTTCTTCTTTGTTCTTTTACCTTTGAATATGAATTCGTTTGTGATTTTTGTTATTTTCATGAGTAGCTAACTTTTCTAATCTAAGGTTTTTGTGAAACCCGTTAGGGATGAATTGGTTGTTATAAGTAATATAGATTTGAATTAGTTTAATCTCTATTTGTTCAACTATGTTTTGATTGTGGTTAATTGAAAGGATCCTTAATTAGCCGTTCCTATTTATTATGTATCTGCTTGAGAGAGAATGCATATTTAGGTAGTTGTTTGAACAACATCACTCCCGGAGTATAGGCGAGAGTCATAACCGAGGGTTTAGAGGTTGGATTAGAGATAACGATACCTCGGGTGCGATCTAAGTGAACTGTAATGCGAATCTAGCTAGCGTAGCTTGAGAGAGTGCGTCTAGTAAATTATCATAATTGCTTGAGAGAGATTTATGATAGTTGGAGAGTTCATGATTGATAGAGGCAACTAAGTCAACGCTATAAGAAACATACAACCAAGGAAATCAACAACGGGGGAAACCATTACCTTAGACCTTTATTCTAATTGTTTACAATTCAAGCATAGTTAGTTTTCAGCTGTTTATTTATTTTCAATCTTGTCTTCTTGGTGATATTAAACAGATACAGCTAAGCCTTAGTTCTCTGTGGGATTCGACTCCGGACTTTTAGACCGGATTATATTTGCAGCGACCTCTTATCCTTTTTAGGACTAGAGTTGGGCGTGATCAAATTTTGGTGCTGTTGCCGGGGAACTAACGGTGTAGTTGTAGCTGTATATATTGCTAGGTTACGAGTTTGAACTTTTATTTTGTTTTCTTTTGTTTTGTTTTTTTTGTATTTTTTTTATATAACTATCGATTTGAGAAACATGGCATCTTGGAATTATGGGAATTTAGGTGTAGATAATTCTACTATTGATCTCCATACATATTGTGAAGGAAACCACCCGTGGCAAAATTTTCAAAACGTTCCTAAGAGCGAGTTATGTGCACCAACTCAATCTTATTTGTGGAATGTGTGTGATGTGTGTGGAGGTAAAAATGGTCACCTTCATGGTTGTGCTTATATTTCTTATTTTCCCCCAACCCCTTACTATGATGGTTCTACCTTTTCTTGTGAAGTTAATAGGAACAAAGAACCTGGAAATGCGGACTTGAAGGAGATCAAGGATATGCTAAAGTGCCTTCTGGAACAAAATATTGAGAAACAATTGCACATAGAAAGGCAAGAGGCAACTATTCGCAAGTTGGAGGCTCAATTGAATCAAGTGGTTGGAGCTTTTAATGCTCAACAAGCCAATATTGAGGATAGTAGCCAAGAAGAGCATGAATTTGAGGTGTTAATTGGGGAGGTCGGAGTAGAACATCAACAACATAGCCAACCACAATTTGAGAATTTCAATGTTGAAGAAGTAAGACTAGAGCCAGCCAAGGACCTTGAGGATATAAATTTTGTTGACTCTAGTATCAGTGATGTTGAGGATGTTGAGAGTCCTGAAGTTCATGTGTTTGAGCGCATTGGTCCACACTCCAAGTATTTTTCCACATTATGTTTGGATGATGATATGAAAATAGAGTCATCTGAACCAATCGAAGAGTCAAGGAATGAGGAACGAGGTGCATATATTCTGGAATTCTTCTTGCCAGAAAGTCAGGATTACATACCTCATACAAAGGCCAAGGAATGCAGAATACTACATTATTTCCTTGGGACTGTTAGATTCGTTCCACCGCCCCATGACCATAATCATAAGCTTGAATCAAAATTGGGGGTTCAATTCATAAGCTCGAGGTGGAGGCAAAAAGTGATTCACGTCGTGCCGCGACGTTAAATCAAGCGCTTGTTGGGAGGCAACCCAGCTTTATTTCTTTCTTTTATTTATTTTTTTTATTTTTTTTTAATTGTATTATTTTTGTAGTGTCAATTTTTTTATTTTTTTAGGAGAATGGAAAGCAAAGGTATTGGAAGGATGCAACAGCAAACCAAATGGCTGGAACTAAGTGTGAGGTACCCGCACGAAGGACCAAGCTTGGGAGAAGTCTGAATACCCCATGAGTTGTTAGTGCTTCGGCCTTTGGCCTACCAGGGAGTCTCTTTTACCCTTTTATTAGTTATGGTGTGCATTGGGGACAATGCACAATTTTAAATGTGGGGTGATGAGATTGTCTGGGTGACTCTTCATGCTACTTTAGCTGTATTAGTTTAGTTAAATAGTTTTTTTTTTAAAGATTGGACTTTTCCCGACGATGGATCTATTAGACAATTTTCATGAGGGATTTAAGTCTAAAGAAAAAAAAAGATTTTTTTTGTTAGGTAGTGTAGCAATTCCCCATTGGTTTTTCTTTAAACCACGGTTCTTTTTCAAGGGTTTTATTTGAACCGGGTGTAGTTAGTTTTTTTTTTTGGGAGTAAGAGCCATTGTATTGTGTTTTGAATTGAAGCATTATCTCTTGACTTGGTTATGCCTTGAGAATGGTGAGTACTTTGGCTGTGACGCTTAGGCTCAGTTTTTGACTCTTGTAGAAGTACCTTAAATTGTATTATCTTAACTTTGCTTAACTGCTTTGACTAGAGTGTCTATGAATCCAATCCTGAGTGAGTTATTTGCCATGTGTGTGTAAGGTTTTGCATTATTCAGTGCATTGCATTTGATGCCTAGAACTTGCCCTGTGTGTTTGCAAAGCGAAATAGTAGTTTTATTCAGTCTAGGAAGTGATATAGGCATTTCTTTGTTGAGCCAGATATGTATATTTTACCCGCCTAATTGTTATGTATCGTAGTTAACCCCTTTGAGCCTGTAATCCTGTTTCTTTGGCAACCATTACAAGCCTTACCCATTTGTTTGAATGGACTATCTATTTGAACCTTTTAACCTCTCATAAGCACTTGAATTGTTATGAACTTTGTAAAAGTTAAAGTGTGGGGTGGTTGGTTTGGCTTTTGAGTGGAACTAATTGAATAAGGAGAAAGGTGCACTGTTTTGAAAAAGGAAGAGCCACTTGAATTGGAAAAAAATATAGTTGGATTGTTGTGAAAAAAAAATTCCTTGATAAGTGGTGGCTCTTGACGTAAGTGTGCTTAAAGAAGAATGGGGTAATTTACATTGATGTGAAGGTGGAATTTTGGTTGACATAAGTATGGGGTTTAAATGTTAAATGTATGTATTAAAGTGCTTAGGGAGGTGTAGTCACTCTTATATCTAATTGTATCCTACCCGTCCCGTAGCCTACATTACAACCAAATAAAGTCCTAATTGATCCAAGATTGAATGAGCTCGATTAGTGGAGTAGTACACTACGGGCAAGCTTATGGTGCATCTTGTGTGGCATATGAATGTTATTTCTGAGAGTGAGTGAATTCTTTCTATCTTGAGTTCCTAAATGTTCTTAAAGTTTATTGTGTGGAACTACTCTCTTGTGTTATGTGAGGGCACTTGATTCATGAAGGAAAGGTAATGTCAGTGACCTCTATGTTAGAGTAAGTAGGTGAGTTGTGAATAATGCGTGGTACTTGTGAGTCAAATCTTGAGGTGAAGATGTTACACTTTTGTGCTTAGTCTATTTTAAATACTCTTGGTGTGATGAGTTGGGAGAATTGTTTAAAAAGGTCGTGTCTATAAAAAAAGGTATAGTTTGACTGCTCGAGGACGAGCAATGGTGTAAGTGTGGGGTGTTGATGATAGGCTATAATTACGTATTTTAGTCGCTTATTACACTCTATTTTACTGCACTTTAGTTGAGTTTGCGCTTTAATCGCTGTGTTTTGCACTAATTATGTGTTTTATGCCTTGTAGGTGTGATTCCGAGCTATATAGATATTATGCAATGAATTTAAGTGATTTGAAGCTTTGAAGTCTGAGTAAAAGCTCAAGGAATTAAGCCGGGATCGTGTTCGGGGGTCAAATTTGATAGTTGAGAACAAACGAAGACTCGAGTAGGCATATTGCACACTGTCTAGTAAAATGCACATAACTTTTTTCTCAGAACTCCATTTGGGCTCCAAAATATATGGTTGGAAAGCTAACTCAAAGGTCTACAACTTTCATGTTTTACGTTTTTTCAAATTCCAAATGGAACAGGGTGAAAAACGCGGTCGAAACCGCGACAGAAAATCAGATAGCTTGTCTGGCCGCGGTCCTACCGCGTTTTGGCCGCGGCCGCGCCGCTCCAGGCGTCAAAAAGAAGTCCTATTTCGTCCGGGACAAGGTTATTTCGGCCCTACGATATTCCAACTTGTATAAAAGAGGTCCTAAACCTATTTTGAAGGAGGGTAGGCACTACTTTAGGGTTAGACAACACCCTTGGGGGCAAGAGGCAAGGAGGATCATTGGGCATCAATCTTTAATCTTCTTCTTTGTTCTTTTACCTTTGAATATGAATTCGTTTGTGATTTTTGTTATTTTCATGAGTAGCTAACTTTTCTAATCTAAGGTTTTGGTGAAACTCGTTGGGGATGAATTGGTTGTTATAAGTAATATAGATTTGAATTAGTTTAATCTCTATTTGTTCAACTATGTTTTGATTGTGGTTAATTGAAAGGATCCTTAATTAGCCGTTCCTATTTATTATGTATCTGCTTGAGAGAGAGTGCATATTTAGGTAGTTGTTTGAACAACATCACTCCCGGAGCATAGGCGAGAGTCATAACCGAGGGTTTAGAGGTTGGATTAGAGATAACGATACCTCGGGTGCGATCTAAGTGAACTGTAATGCGAATCTAGCTAGCGTAGCTTGAGAGAGTGCGTCTAGTAAATTATCATAATTGCTTGAGAGAGATTTATGATAGCTGAAGAGTTCATGATTGATAGAGGCAACTAAGTCAACGCTATAAGAAACATACAACCAAGGAAATCAACAACGGGGGAAACCATTACCTTAGACCTTTATTCTAATTGTTTACAATTAAAGCATAGTTAGTTTTCAGCTGTTTATTTATTTTCAATCTTGTCTTCTTGGTGATATTAAACAGATACAGCTAAGCCTTAGTTCTCTGTGGGATTCGACTCCTGCCATTTAGACCGGATTATATTTGCAGCGACTGCTTATCCTTTTTAGGACTAGAGTTGGGCGTGATCAATCACTAATTAAGACTTTGTTTTATAGCACTTTCTTTGCAAAGAAGTGTATGAAGAATTAAATAATCAGCAAGATATTAATAATTGATATTGTCTGTTTTAAAAACTTTATGTTACTTTTGCATGCAATACGATACTTTCTAGTTCGACTTTTGTAAATTGACGTTCTACCAAAAAAATTTAAGTGCTATTTTGTATTATAAACCACAACTTTCTTCTGTCTTTTTTTTCTCCCCTTCTTCTGAAAAGTGAATAATGACATATTGAAGCATAAACATCAAATAAGCCATGCAAGAATTTGCTTAATTATTTCAATAGGTTGTGCAGGAGATGAGCCGTTTAACTTCATATACTTCTAAATAATTAATGAAAAAATATGTCATTTTACTTAATTATTTTGTACTTTCTGTATTACACACAAATAGACAAACACACCCTGGAATCTGGATGTTTCAAAATGAGTGTCTCCTTGCTGTCCCAACATACCTCCTTTTCTAATAGTACCATTTTGTCTCACGTTTGACATGTTGCATTTTTAGGAAGAAAATCACTTTTTCAGTTGGTCTGTGAGCGTGTATATCCATGTAAGTTAAAAAATGATTTACCTTATACAAACACCCAATTTTACACTATCACATAATTTAACATGTGATAACATATTTTGTTATTGTTTATCATGCTGTCAATTAATGGTTATTAATAAAACTTATCTATGATTACCTTAAAAATAACTTAATTGCCTAAAACCTTTTTGAAGAATTTACACCAAATACAACTTCTTTAACACTTATTTATAATGTTTTTAGAAAATTTCACAAAATACAATTTATTACAACCTTTTAACCTTTTAATTAGATTATTAAGTTCATAAACTCCTAAAATTTCTCCCCTAAACGTGGGACACTGGCACAAACAAATTGTTAAGTGGACAGTTACACATAATCTAATTTTTTAGGCTCCTATAATATCTCAATCATCCCTGTATTAATTATTAATACAATCAAAACAAATTCACGCTCAAAAGAAACATGCCTTTTCAGTTTTAAATTATAGAAGGTTTTCATTTTCTTTCTCCCTTACAACCCTGACAAACCATACAAGGCTTGGGAATTTTGCTGCCGAAAGTGTTTGCTTTCCCCAAAGTTTTTTCGATAATGTATGATTTTATATTATATACTATATATTGTTATTGTATATTTTAATAATATATACATTTTATTATATACATTTAATAATATATACATTATATTCGTTTCCCCCAAGTTTGCATTTTCTTTATCTCTCCAT
>NW_017672920.1:37819-48283 GCF_001879085.1 Nicotiana attenuata
AGGTTTATTTTTATACATTTGTTGTAGAATATGTTATTCTATTATTAGTTGTAGATTATGAAATATTTTATAAATTCCTAAGTAATTATGAAAATTTCCCAACATTTTTACACCTAGTGCGTAAGACTTCAACTAGAAAAGAAAATACAGGCACGTATGTATATGTAATCCTAAATAGTATTAGTCTATTTGGCCAAGCTAAAAAAATCAGCTTATTTTGAATTGTGCTTTTCGAAAAAATGTTTTTGAAGAAAAGCAGTAAAGAGTAATTTTAAGTAATAATTTGTATTTGACCAAGCTTTTCAAAAAGTGCTTTTTAATATCAAATTACAAATAAGGACATGAATAGTTTACTTAATAGTTAATATTATAAGTAAGTAGATAATCTCAAATTTTTGTTATTAATGACAATAAAGAAATCCTTTCATTTATGAAAATAAAATTAAAAATATTTTAATTCTTTTAAAATAATTTAAATATATTGAAAAATCATTCAACAAATATAAAAGCATTCACCCTTGAAGTCACTATATATTACAAATCTATCCTAAAATGAGAAGAAATACCTATATATTAGTATCCTAAGTATTAGGTTTAAAACAAGTAACGTTATTTTGGTATATATTTTGTTAAGGGTATTATTGGTAAGAAAAAAAGTTAAAACTGCTTCTGCTTTGGGGAAAAGCTACTTTTTCCTGCTTCTTAGAAACGCTTCTGCTTCTTCTCAAACCACTTTTCTCCCAAAAAAAACCTTGGCCAAATATCTTAAATTGAAAAAAAGGTACTTTTGAAAGAAAAGAAAAAAAGCACTTTTGGCCTCTAGAGTCTAGAGAAGCTTGGCCAAACAGCAGCGCATTTCTTTGGAACAGTGATCCTTAGACCTTAGGTGCAACAATTTTTTTTTTTTTTTAATGTATATTACCAAGTTGAATGGTCAAGATTTACTAGGGATTAAGAGCCCGTTTGGATGGGCTTAATTTAAGTGACTTTTAAGTCAAAATAGCTTTTAAGCCATAAGTTAGGAATTCTAGCTTTTGGCTTTTGGCTTGTTTTTGTCATTTTAACTTAAAAATAAGTGCTTAAAAGTACTTTTTTACTCTATCCAAACACTACAAAATGGCTTAAAAGTTATTTTGGCTTAAAAGCACTTAAAATAAGCCAATCCAAACGGACACTAAGATCCCAATTCATGCAAAAATCACCATGTAATTTTTGAGTATTAATTTAAATGTTGGTTGGAAGAGTGATACAATAAGAATTAGAATTTAGAAGAATCGTAAAGGAAGATGACTCGTGAGGGTAGTCATATTCCCCTATTTAATAGTAAAAAAATATTTTTGACAACAAAACATACGAAGTATACCACTTTTTTGGTCCTAGTTGGAGATCCAAAGGTGACTTGGAGTTTCAGTCTACATCCCACAACAAAAGTGTTAAAAAATGTCTTCAACAAAAATCCAAGTCCTATCTGAACCAAAAATAAAGTTCAGCTTCCTTTTTACCAAATATCTTTTCTCGACATCTTTATCCTCATTCTAATAACTAAAAAAGACTAGTGTCGAATCGAGCTTTAAAGCTCCTCTACAATTTTACTCATGTCTAGACTGTTCAAATAGTACAAGATACTTCTATTTTAAATCCAACATCCTTGAAACGGAAAGTAACTATACAATGTTGGCCACTAGAACCTAAATTAGCAATGAAATAAATGGCAAAAGAATAACTAAGCTGTTCATTTTCCCAATTCTAGCACCACTATATCAATAGAACCTTTTTACATGATCACACATTAAACTGCTACCGTCTAATTTTACAAGAACACTAACCTGCCACTACAGGAAACAGTTATCCGGCTATAAATAGGCCTAAGCCAAAAGAAGAAGAAAAAAAGACTAGACTACAATGATATAATGTAAGCAAAGCTTTCCTTGAACACGGCATTATACAACACACCTAAAATCATTCTGTTGTTTCAACACATTGGCAACCATTTAGAGCACATGTATCTTGCTCCATTTTAGCTGTTATTTCAGTGGCTCATGCCACAGCTTCTGTATAGCAATCAGTTACCATCATTGGTATCCCTGTCATTCCCGATTCATTGCTTGCATGAAATGTTCATCTGCAGCAGTACGGATAGAAACACAAATCAGTAAGAAATGGAAGAACATTGGTCTTCATTCCTTTTTTCCCAATAAACCTAGATGGTTGTTATTATGACATGATCAGTTGCAATCAGAAGAGATCTGTTAATTTTTTTACAATCAAGAAGTGATGCAACGCCTGATGGACTCAGAGATCAGATAGAAGCTTTGCATAACCAACCTACTTCACTAGTGATTGCAGACTCTTTTCCGGGTAACCTTGGTGGAAACACACTACACTCACATACTTACATGCTTCAAGTTTCATTAAGAAAAGATACAAACACTCACATGCTTACATGCTTCACTAAGAAAAGCTATAAACAACAACAAAATGAAGGTGGACAAGTCCTCATCCATGCATTCCCACAAAGTACAGAGATACCTTTTTGCTCCCCACCCTCCATTTTACACTTCTCATTCTCCAAAAATACATTACATAATAAATCCTGTCAACCAGAACCTTCTTAAAAATTATTACACCTTCAGCAGGGAGATTTTGATTTCCAATTAGAACTGGGAAGGATTTCATACAAAAGAAATGGGCCAGTAATCCATAATGATCTGATGAAATTAAGCGGTGTTCTGTGCTATGTGCCAAAGCTGGTAAGAGTGTGTGTGTGTGTGTACTGAGCTGGACCTAGTAGTGAAGATGGCAGCAGCAAAAGATTGAGCTGTTGACGGTGGAAGTGTCAGGTTGGGTGTTATGCTACTTCCAGTTAATGGTATTCACTCGAATTATAATACCATCTGACACATCGGGCTTCAACTTTAACTGTTTCACATTTCTATTGTTCCTGTTACATCACAGTAGTAACTAGTATCTCGCTTTTATGTATTTTGGCCATGTCATTTATTTCATTATATGTTATTTGTCATGAGAATTAACATGTTTCTCTGTCAATGTGTATCAATATAGAAGCGGTAACTTGAACTTAGTGACTTCTACCTCTACATGGAATAAAAATTTACCAGATGGTCAGATACACATCTTTTTGTTCTTAAAACATGTATTCCTTTATTCTTTCTCAAAGAAAAAAAACATGTAGTCCTTTCTGAATAGAGGAATGAAACAAAATGATAGATTTCAGGTATTTCCCAGTGACATAAATGTCAAAGGGATGGACAATTTATATTAACTCTATGATTCACTAAGCTTCCTAGGATGGTCCGAAACAACTTCACATGAAACTTATTTTTCCAAAGAAAGTAGTTTGACATGAAACAACAAGAAAATATAAGTATCATAGAGAAGCAAAAGCACAAATATGTCCTGCAGGGTACTTCAACTTCCATCCACTCCAAGAACACAATTTAGAAGCATAGGAGTACTTCAATATAAATTACACAGTTACTTTTTTTTATAAGGATAAATTATGCCATTACTGCCGTCTGCCAGCAAGGAACTTGTCCAACATCATTCAAAAATAAGAAAACTTAAGAGGAAATAGCATCAAATGTCCCTAATTTTGGAAGTGTACTGTTACTCCTAAACAATGATCTTGTCTTAAGTCCTTCAAGTTATGCTTGTTTGACATCATCACTCCTTCACTCCTTGTATTGATTTTAGGCCACTTATCCTACCAAAAGTAAAAGTTCCAGCTGACATTATGGTATTAAAGGTATCAAGAAAAAGATTGTCCCAAAGTCTATAAAGTAAAAGAGAAGAAGCATTGGTGAAGATCTACCAAGCTTTTATTTTCTCTCTGAAGATATTTTTCCAGAACGTCCTGATTTAGATGATGGGAGGTAAACATTGTGCTTTTGGAGGTAAATTTGACCGCAAATTGAAATAAGCCAAAGCCAAACAAGTAAACTTCTAGGACTTGATAGGAACTCAGACTTTGAAAAAGATCATAAATTTTATTTTTATTTTTTTTTAAGAAAAAGTTAAGTTGAGGAGGATCATAGAGTTAAACTCTCCAATCCCATGCACTTATCGTGATGCTAAAATGAAAAGCAAATGCAGGAATATTTTGGCATAGTCATACCACTCTCGCCATCAGAGATCTCTCCGAGCTTTGAGATGGCCTCCAGAAGTGCTTGCTCATGCTCCTGCACAGTAACAAACTTAATTTTCCTTTGCCACAAAATGAGTGAGCAGTAACCACTACCAGACAGGTGGTGTCTCTTACCTTTAGCACTTTTTTTGCCTTCTCGATCTCCAAAGGGTCTGGATGACTGGCGCCAAAGACCCTCTCCACCTGATGACATTTGCCAGTCTATGAACAAATATAGAAAATGCGACATCTCAATGCGCAACAGAGATTAAATTACTGTTGCTAACCTCCTTAATCAGTGTTTCCGTGTGAAGTAACTGGATATCATCAGATCCCTTCTTTCCTCCATTCTGTGATGGTGGAAAGCCTTTTCTGGACTGTGGTTTAGTTAACCCCCTTCCCCTGCCTGCACCTGGAGCGCTATCACGCCCAACAGGCCTACTCATGCCACGGCCTGATCCACCATAATTTCCATGACGAGAAATTCCTGGGTCTTCACCTTCCCACTGAATATCCTCTGGAGAAATCTGTCAGAGAGGAGATATATAAATTTGACCTTTGAAGAAGCTCTTCAAGAAAACTACAAAGAAGAACACTGATAACCACATGATGCAACTAAGAATAAAAATGAATGATGCGCTGGGTACAGAGTAGGTTGTCAGGCAGCCTGTAGTTCATATTGGACACAAAGAGGCATTTTTATGACTCTTCTAAACATTGGAGATAGATATCATGCTAATAACAGCCTGCATAATGAGTTTGAAAAGGTTCTTGCGATCAAATCTCCACCCCTGAATGTCACATTTTATTTCCAGAATCAAACATTGATATGTTTTTTATATACTTTGGCAACCTACAGAGTAAGTCATTCAGCCATCACCAACACCAAACAAAGGTTTTCCTATTCAATTAGTGCAACTCCGACACTCTTTAGTGAATGTAAGGACTTGAACTGATAAATATGGATGACGAAAAAGAAATTTCACAAGATCACCCCATAGAGAGAATACTATAAGGACTTGAACTACCAATAATCTTGATTGTCACCCATCTTGAGGTCAAATACACCACATATTATATGTCAGAGCACTTTCACAGTAGTTAAATATCAGAAATAAGCAAACTGCTATTGATTTCTCTACTTCTTTCTTGATATACTAAAGATTTATGCTCCAATTTTGGTACATGGTGGAATCTTTCGATAAGTGCATATTCCAGAAGACTTGAGAATGGACCAACAATCTCCCAAATGCATGGTGTAAACTTCATTGAATTTAGTACAGAAGACTATGAAGTATTCTTAAAGGCACATGCCGTAAAATGTTGGACTTGGCATGCTCAAAAAGTTACAGCTATCTACCATTTACGGAAAATAGGTCCCACATAAAACAATATAGTTGCACATCATCAGACACATGGAAATTATACCTTCAAGAGAAAATATGGTGAAGTCACCTTTACAGAGATTTTTGCCCTCTACCTAGCAGTTCCCAAGGGAAATGGTTCAGACTCTATACTTAGAATCCTGAACTTGAAATCCAAAATTCCCTTTTTTTTCCTTTTTTTTTTGCTTCCGTAATAAATGGAAACTTCTAGTGAATACTTTAGAGCATGCTTGGTTACATCACAGGTAACGGGATACAGATCATACAATTTTCTGAATTATACAACAGATATTTTTCTTGATATGACCAACCACATAAACCAATAAGAAAAAGATTTGCCTGCAGGACAGTCAAACAGTATATCAAAGCATGCCATCAGAACATAGGATCTATTACCTCTTTAAGGTTGACCCATTCCCATGTCTCATTTGTAGTACCAATGTCATAAACAAGAGCATGTCTACCCTGAAAAAGCGCATCACAAGATTCACGCATTCAACCACAAAAAGGAAAAAAAAGAAGCAAAGCTTTGCGCAATAAAATCAGGTGTACCTCAGCTTTGTTATAGTCAGTAATGACTGCCTCATAAAAATTATTGTCATCAGGCCATCTAGTCCTCACTTTCCTTCCAATCAATGGATCAAATGATCCTGCTTCAGCAGGTTCAGAGACCCGATTGCCTAGTTGGCCTCTTCCAAATGGACCAGAGGAAGGGTACTGCATTTTCATTGAGGATGCACCAGGCATCATCTGGCCCTATGAATAGATGCATAGCAGGAAAACACTCAGAACTAAGAGAATAGTTAAACCATGCATTGCTCAACTGCACAGAATAAAGCATAAAGCATCAGACTTACAGATTTACTCTTGTTGCCCTTAGGCCCCATTATAGGCCCTCTCTTGGCAGCGGATGAAGACGGCTGACTTGCAGCAGCCAGAGCAGGTGGGTGAAAAGTAGGAGATGGTCCAGCAAAGGACTGTGACGGTAAAGATGGCGCTATCTTCTGTTTCTTCCGCGAAGCTGAGACAGAAGGGCTAGGTAATGGGTCGTGAATAGCTTGAGCGGTGCCAAGCATACCAGGTTGATGAGCCCCCGACTGCCTCCACTCCCTATAAAAGCGATAATCAAAGGCCAGCCTTTAGAACTGTGACAAACTCTAGAATACAGAAACTTCACTAAACCAAATCGAGATGGACGTAGGGACCAAGAGTTAAAAATAGAGCTAACCTTATTCTTCGGATGACATCATCAGCATTAACTCTACCAAGAAGTTCTCGATGTTCTTCATTGGACAATCTTAACTCTTTTCTTAACTCCGTGATCAAACTTTCTTTCTCCTGAATAAAATATATTCATTGAGCAGTCATTTAAACCTGATCAAACAAATGAACATATTAGATTTCATGAGTATGACAAAAGGTACCCAAGTAATGGCATCAGCTTGAGCTTTAAAGGCTCTTAGAACCGAACTGTATGCTTCTTGCTCGAGCTGGTGAATTTGGGCCTCCATGTCAGTTTCACCATACATCCTTTGGTAGGGTACAGATGCCATGACAGCAGATCTCCCATTTCCATTCATGCGGCCACCACCTCTTGGTATCCTATTTTGATGTGATGGAGGAAGATCATCATCCGTTCCTGCAATCATTCCATCAGGTTGTCAGAAAATCGAAACATTAGGTGTAATCATAATACAACACAACATATGAGAATTATCCATATCAGCACTGTGTGATTAATAAAGGCATATGAACATATGAGGAAAACTACATTGCACGAACTGTCACTTCAAGGCAGTGTGGATTTCAATACAACAAAAGAAATTCTCAATATACCATTTTCAGTATAAAACTAAAAGCTAAACTACAGCTGAGTAACAATTTTAAAGGTTCCAAAATGAGATTTAAACTTCTATTCAGTATCAAGATCTTGTGGCAGAACTACAAGCATTTGAAGACTGTCACAAAGCTGCACATAGAACAACAATTCAACTACCAACTCCACTTTACATTTGCTTTTTTATAACAGCTTAACAGTTTTTGCAGGCAAGTTTTCGTTATTTCATAATAAAACCAATAATTCTCACAATAATTTCAGTTTAAACTTCTCACTGAAAAATTAAACACATATTGACAACACCCATAATCATATAAACCATAATTCTAAAGGAAAAAGCAAAAAAGATTAAATTTTTGCCTCAAACTAAACATACCCAGTACCTCAATTGCCCACATACAAAGTGCAAACAGCTCAAAATTCCAATCTAACAAAAATAGGAGAAAAAAGATCCCAACTTTCACAATGCAGACGCTAATTTCACTAGCCTTGTACCCTAATTAAACTACAAATCCACAAAACTAAAGGAAAAAAAAATGAAAACTTGAAAACACTAACCACTGCTGTCGTACGGTTCGTAGTCCATAGCCAGTTTGAAAACTTAAACAAACCCACAGATGAGGAAAAAAACCAAATCAAGGCTTCAGAGGTTGCTTTTTGAGAACCAAATAAGGACAATAATATTGAAGCCCCAAAGAACTAGGTATTTAGAAAATTAAGTAAAAACCAATAAGGCAATTGGGTTTGTGAGGGAACTCTTTTTAGGGTTACGATTTAGAAAACAAGGGAATCGATTGTGTGATTATGAAAGAATTGAAGGCGAAGAGGAGGAGGAGAACCCAGCAAAGGGGGAAAACGGACGTGAATTAGGTCTATAGATTTTGGTTTATTGGAAGGTTTGAGTTCCGCTTCCTGGATTGAGTTGACTCGTTCTGGTTTGTCTTAACTCGGCCGGGTCGCGGACAGACACAAGGGATTTGGGAATTTTTGTTTGAAATTTCAAAGCATTTTGACCTCTTTAAATTTGACTTTAAAAGTAACTTGAGTTAAAGTCGTTGTTCCACTTGAACTAACAAAGTATAACATGTTCTCTGAAAATTGAGATGTCATTAGTTAAAAAAAATTATTACGTAGTAAATATTCCGAGTTTAACTTATATGCATTTTTAATGTAAAGAAATTTTTTAATTATTAAATTGGCGTTATATGATAGATAAGATAACTTTATTATAAAAAGTTACTTTAAAATATCTTTCGGGTGAGCTAATAGCATACAAATTTCTTTTCAATATTTATGTATATAAACTAAGCTCGTATAATATTTTTCTGCTTCTATATTTATTTGTGTGCTTTCCTTATGTTGATCAAAGTAGTTGCGTGTATGAAGATAAAAAATTTAAATATGAATATATCGAATTGAAAAAGAATCATACGGGTATGAAAGTATAGACAATCATATTAGTAAATTAATAATTAGATCGGATAGTTTAATTAAATCAGGTCTTGTCCTTCGAAGCTTTATGTGGATGACATTGCTTTCTCTAGTAATGACTTAGCTTCGACAAATGAGCTTAAGTTCATAAGTTAAAGAACATCTTGACGTTATTACAATAATTTTTTTTTTGGTAATTAAATTTTTATATACCAGGGAAAATATTTACAATCAATATAAAACCCTTAACTATATTCCTTTGCTTCCTATACTTCCTTCTCCCATCCCCCTCCCCCCCCCCCCCTAACCCCCCGTACATTCTATTGCTATCTTTTACTTCTAGCTATTACATTGTATAGTAATCCAGTTTACTTAGAGCTTTTCTTACTTTCTTGTTGTTTCTACAATGCACTTCTTGTACTATTAGCTTGCCAATTATCTCCTAGCTCCTCGCTTTAGCTTGAAATAGTCTTGCATTCCTTTCTTACCAAACATAATATACACACCCTGCTAATACCATCTTGAATAGTTCTGTTTTTACATTCCCGCTTCTTGTCCAGTTTTCTGCCCATTTCAGCTCCTCAGACCAACCATATATGTTCCTACTAAAACCTTGCCATTTGAGCATCCTTTTCCATAATTCAGCTGCATATTGGCACTCAAAGAATAGATGTTGGATAGATTCATTTGCCTGTGTGCATAGAGGACATGTTTGATCAGTTTGAATGCCCCACTTTAGCAATCTATCCTTTGAATATAGTCTGCCATTTGCCACCAGAGTTACCATGAATATCCACCTAGGACACCCTGCATTGTTGCATACCAATTTCCTCCAGCTCACTTTGCTAAAGTCTCCTCGCAGTTTATGATGTGCTTGATAGAGCAATCATGCATCTGCCATAGATCTTCATAGTTATATCCTGGTGCTCAAAATTCTCTTTAGCTTTCACTATCTTTCTCATAATCCAAAGATAGTCTTGTGTGATTCGTATAATTAGATCTCAAGGTCACAATATCACCTTATCGAATATGTACTCTGCGTGACAAATATAACTAAAGTGAATTGGATAAAATATAATCAAATAAGAAAAGAAATTAGTACAAATATATTTGTGAATATATATGTGTATATGTATGTATGTATGTATGTATGTATGTATTTTCTATTGTTGAATTATTTGTACGGTTAAAAACATGTATTTTCTAAAGAAGAAATTACACTCTATGTCACTTGGGCCATACAACCCACTCAAAAATAGCCCATATTTTGAGGCCTTTACCTGGCATAGCCCATGTTGGCTAACTTATGAAATTTTATTTTCACCCAGTAGCCCACACCTTAACATAACCGTTTTAATATTTTAAATTTTAATTTCTCTGTTGCTCTCTTCCTCACGCTTTTCTCACTCTCTCTTCCTCTCGATTTTTTCAGACCATAACCGACTCCATTGTTGTGTGCAAGTTGCTTTCGAGGTTTCAATCTTAGTTTGAGGTAATTTTCGTTTCATTTTATGCTTTTCCTACAGCGTTGGTTTTGAATTTTTTTTTTTTTATTTTTTTTTTTGTCTTTTTCTTGTATTACGTCCAATTTTTTTTCTAATGTTTGCTTGTGTTTTTTTCGGATTGATTTTTGTATTCCTTGTTTCTGCGCTCGAGTACTAAACTTG
>NW_017672920.1:48303-69846 GCF_001879085.1 Nicotiana attenuata
GCTCGAGACTTTAAACTTGATGTAAACGAAATGCTATGGTTTGTTATTTCGACTTTTTAGGGTAGAATTTTTTGGGTTTTTTGAGTTTTTGTTAAAATTTGGGAAAATTGGCCTCTGCTTTGAGTTTATGGCTTTTATTTTTGTTTAGATTTTGAGTTTTGTTACAGTTTTATTTGTTTGTTTTCCTTCAGTTGTCTTCGCTTTTGTTAAAGCTTTGTTTTGGCCTCTGCTTTGTGTTTATGGCATTTTGGGTTAACTTTTGAGTTTTGTTACAGTGTGAGTTTTGTGTTTTCTTTAACATTTGTGTTTGTTTTGTTAAAGCTTTGTTTGTTTGGTTTATTGTAGAAAATGCATTCAAAAATGTCTGCTTCTAAAAGCAAACTGAAGATTGACGGAAAAGGCGTTAGGTTAGATTATGCGAAACGATTGAGGGAGTTGCCCTCAAGCCCTGATTCAGAATCTAATGTAAATGCCCCGGCGCCAGAAGTTGATGATTTTGATTCTGCTGCTCCTCCTAAAAACTTGGAACCAGAGAGCAGTCGGATGACTCGTTCTCAAATGAGAAATACTCCCACTCCAGTTAAATCTTCGAGTGACTTGCCCTCACCCTCTTCTTCTGAAGCGAATAAGCATGTGCAGGCTCCCGATGATGATGATTTTGAGCCTCCTCCTCCTCCAAAAATATTGCAACAAGGGAGCAGTCGAATGACTCGTTCCCAAACAAGTAATAGTCCTACTCCGGTTAACATCGTTAGACTAAGGAGTAAGAAATGCGGCAGACCTGCAAAATCAACAGATAAGCTGAAAGATGATTTGTTTAATGAAGATGATGTAGTCCGCAATGTTAAACGGAAAAGGAGAAAGATGAAGGATGATGGTGAGAGTTGCCTTGATTTACAATCGAGAGAACAAAGGGTCGTTATTCGCTTGAAATTGAATAAGAGAAAAGCTAAGTTGAAGGTATTCCCTGTTTTGCTATTTATTTATACATGCTTATACAGTTTTATACAAAGTTATACATCTGTTTATACATCTTTATACAAGCACTGCTATACTTGTATATACAGTCTTATAAAATGTTTTAGTATATTTTTTGTTCTTGATCTATTTCTTGTTATTTTCCTATATCCAAGGTTGGGGACTTCTATATACAACCAGTTGATTATTTCCACAACAGGATTAGTTCCCATACCGAGCCTGATATTGTGAACATTTTGAAGCAATGTTTGACTGACACGCAACTTCAAATGTTCCGTGCTAGTTGTCTTCCTGGACCTCCCTCAATTTAAAACTCAAAATCAACTTATTCATTGTATATTATTGAGGGAAGTCGTCCCAGGACGTGAAAGGGAGTTGTGGGTGAAGATTAATGGTTGTTTGCTGCGTTTTGGCATTAGAGAGTTTGCTCTTATCACTGGTTTGAAGTGTATAGACGACGACGCCATTTTCTATGACAAACCAGATGTTAATAGGTTGCTGAAAGAGTATTTTCCAGGAGATGGAAAAAAGGCCATAACAAGGGGGGAGCTTCTTGATCGCTTCAAGCAAAAGGAGTGGAAGTCGGATGAAGATGCATTCAAGATGGCCTTGATGGTGTTTGTCCATCATTTCATCTTCTCTGATGCCAATAATCATGGTATCACCAAAGATGATTTTGATATCATTGAAAGTGGCCAATATAAGATGTTTCCTTGGGGAAAAAAGTCATTTGAAGATGTTTTAAGGACAATGAGGGACATGCAATGCGATTATTTGACAATGTATAGGCTTGGAGGTTTGCCGCTTGCTTTACAGGTTTGGTTTTTTGAGTGTTGCTCAATGGTTGATAAGAATCTAGCTGTTCGCGTTGGCACAAATGTGCCACGCATTCTTAATTGGAAAGTGACTAACACTCCATCATATGCGGATTTGACTGGCGGCGTGATCATGTGTAGTGTCGACAAGGTAAACATTTTGTACCATAATACTTCTTCATATATGATTTCAGTTTTTCTGTATTTTTCTACTATTGTAATCCTGTTTTTTTCTTCTTGTAGTTGAACTATAGTAACATTTCCCCTACTTCTGAAGAGATGTCAAGTCTGAACATCGACACACTTTTTGAAGTCAATGCCGATGATGTTGCATCAGGGGAGGTGCCTGTTGTTCCTGCCTCTCACACTGATGATTTTGTTGCTGCACCTTCACCTTGTCCTCAGCATATGGAGCAACAGTCTACACGACCTTATCCTCAAAATGCAGAGCAACAGTCTAAACGACCTTGTCCTCAGACTATGAATCCACAGCCTAATCCAAGTTATGATCCTTTTGTGCGTCTTGATCTTTTGAATGATGAAGTTGAGAAGCTGAGGAGTGATGTTGGAAAGGTACTTGACCTTTAGCTTTTCTGTAGTTTATAATTACTTTTTGGTTATAAACATGGTTGTTTATTTGCTTTTGTTGTAGTTGACTGATACAGTGACGACACTCAACAACTATGTCGTTTCTTCCTTTGAAAAAGTGTTCAGTTTTCTGAATATGAAGGAACCCAAGCAAACGAGGGAGGATTTTACTGATTCTAAGGTAATTGTTTACTGATAAAACCAAATCACTCAACAGTTATGCCTTCTCTGAACTCAACATGCCTTCTCTTTCTATTGTTTTTTATTAGATTCATCAGCCCGTGTTTGATGACAATACATCTGGTCTTGGCGAATTTGATGGCTATCAATATGATGCTGTTCCTAACTTTGTCAATCAAATGAATCAAGATAATGTGGTAGCTGACGAGGGAGTTACTGATGGTGTTGATAATGGTATTTGTTCTGCTTTCTTTTTTTTTGGTCTGATTTTTCTTTTCTTCTTTTTGAAGTTTTGTATTATTTGTGTTTCTATGTCTAAGGGGCAGCAGGTGATGTCAAGGGTGACACATTTTGGGATGACATTGGTGATGAAGATTTAGCTCATATGTCCCAACTTGTGGTTCACAAACAATCCATCATAGAAGTAGAAGATGATTACATTTCTCCTGACCATTCAGTTCGACAGAAAATACCAGGAAAATATGCCAAATCTCCATATTTGCCAGTTTTTGATTCTGGAGCATCAAAATCGGCGCCCAAGCTCATTTTTGATATCAAGCATCCTTTCACGATCGAAATTGATGATTTTGATACATTGTCGCCATTGGCTAAAGAGTTTTGCGCATTTGTTGATAATGGGATGGATACGAGGCGAAGGTATCTTCACTTTCTTCAATCTTTCATGTTCTGATTTTATACTTGTCAATGAATGTAGTTCTGATTACTTTTTATTTTTTGTGATTTGAAATGCCAAACATATATATCCCGATGAAGTAAATAATCTTGCAGAAGGTTTTACTTTTGGCTTGTGTTATGTGACCAAGAAGGATTGGTTCCACTCACTTGCATATTGTGGTCGACCTTTGATTGACACGGTATTTTAATAAATTTCTGTTCTAATTCCCTTTTTATTTTTGTTGCATATCTTTGTTATTTTGAGACCCCCATAGTGTATGCATAGCTTTGTATAATCACAGTATAAGATTGTATAACCTTGTATAAATATGTATACCTATGTATAATAGTGTATAAACTTCTATATTTAAAAAATCTGGTAGTGATGGTTGTTCTGTTTTATTTCTTGTCTCAGCACTTGGATGTCCTCTTTTATTATTTGAGGAAGAGGGGAAAATATGGGTCGAGTGTTGCCATGCGGTTTACTACAACCAACTTTGCCTTTGGTAACAAAATCAACTCCCTATACAAAGATTTCAAAGTGAATCAAGATCCTTCAGTGATTCCTGACGGGCATGAGATAGAAGAGTACATCAGAGGTTATTATTGTGATGCAAATGTCCCGTGGCACACTGTTGACCACGTCTTATTCCCTATCTTTGTGAAGCGCGGAAGAGCAAAATTGGGACATTGGGTTTTGGGGGTGTTTACGTTCGTAGATAGATGCATCCACATCTATGACTCTAACCGTGGGGCTCTTAATGATAGACTTGTTTTGGATGCTGCATTACCTTATGCAATTCTGATACCTTACTTCTTGAAGAGTTCTGATTTTTATGTCGAGAAGAAGGGCATTGATTGGAACAATGGTGCATATACCGATAAATCCCATTCTGATGCTTTGCAGATTAATCTGGTTAATAATGTTCCCCAACAGATCAAATGGTAGGTTAATCTCAATTGTTTTACTATTTTACTATTAGTGTACCTATTTGAATCTGATTCGTTTCTTTTTAATTACAGTGATTGTGGTGCTTTTGTTGCTGGCTTTGCTGAGTATTTCATCCTTGGTAAAGAAATTCGAAAGGATAATTTTGACATTGAGACACTTCGCACCAGGTGGGGATCTCTGTTATGGGATTATGGAAGGAAAAAACAACAGTCTGGTGCAATTAGTGATGATGAAGTCACAGGGAGACTTTTGAAGAAGAGGAAGAGGGGGCGACCAAGAAAGTAGTTCTGTTATTTTCATTTTACTGTAGTTTTTCTATGTATAAGGAGTTGTTGCCTAGTTTTGTAACTATTCTGCTACTTGTGAGATAACCTTAAAGGATATTATAGATGTTTTTTTTATTTTTGTGTAATTTGAGGCAGTCATTACACATTGTTGCTGTGAATGAATTACATTTTAATGAATATTTTCAGTTGCTTTTGTCCTTTAACAAAGTATGTATTTTCATTATGGTTGCAGTTTTGTTAATGTAGCAGGTTTTATACATATGTATACAATAATATACATAGTTATACAAATTTATACAAACTTATACTCTCATTTATACATCTGTATACATGTAATACCAGTGATTGTTTGCAGTCCTGTTTTGTATTTCTACAATCTATCAATATATTTAGTACCATTAAAAACAGGAAGACACAATTATTGGATAAGCAAAACATGTATAATGAAACATGTCAATTGCTTGTGAAACTTAACTAATCAACATTTATAACTCTATTGTTTGTGAAACTTAACTACTCAAGTGACAACAAATGTAATAGGAAGCGTTTTGTTTCCAACTATTTATTTTGGTCGATTCCTACATGTTTTCCTATTGTGACCACCTTGTCCACACACAGAACACGAAAATGCCCTCTTAGACTCTTTCTCTGAAGCAGGCTTGAGTCTTTCCTTTCTTGGCCTTCCTGCATTCCTTCTCCCTTTAGGTGGTAGGACCACATCTTCCATCACCTCTGTTGGGATTACCCATAAACTCTCATCTGGCATCGGATTCACTGGAAATTCATAAGTGCTAAGGAGTTTATCCTTCTTGTAGTAAAAAGAGCAATACTGGCCAGGTTTCAGCTGCTGGTTCTTCAAAACCGCCCAAGCATGCGGACATGGAAGTTCATCCATTTGAAATTTTCCACAACTGCATGTTCCCTCTTCAAGGCACACTATGTTTCTCCTTACCCCTTCAAGCACAGTATATAACTGATCCGTAGCAAGCCTCACCTGCAAAAGTTTTTTTTTTTTTAAAAAAAATTTAAAGAACATTATACATTATTATACAGAGTTATACATCCTTATACAAGCAGTAAAATGCAAGTCAGAAGTGCCAAGATTCATTATATTTGATTCATTTTACCGTCATTTGCTCCGATGCAATCAGATTTTCCCGAAGGAGTTTGTCGTACTTTTCGCCAAGCTCTGTAGATTTCTCCATTGCACTTTTTCTGTTTTTGTTGTTCCACTGTTGTAGCAAATTTGTCATGTACTCCAGCAATCGCATTACTGGTAACTCTCTAGCATCCTTGTTAGCTGCATTAATTGACTCTGCAATATTGGAAGTCATTACCATCGACCTTTTCACCTTGGAATATGCTCTAGACCACCTTTCGTACCCAATTTCGAACAAGTAAGGCTGCACCCTCGGATCAATTTTGCACAACTCTGTCATATGGTACTCAAACTTCTCGATCGTGTAAGCTCTTGCCAAAGCAAAGAAGATATCCTTCAATTGTTTGTGATGTTTCTTGAATGTGCGCTTTACATTCTGCCACAAGTGAAACATGCAAATACAATATGGTACTTCTGGGTACACAACTTTTGTGGCATTGAAGATGCTTTCATTTCTATCTGAAACTATACACAGCCCTTCCCTAACTCCAAAAGTACCCTTTATCTGGACAAAGAACCACTCCCAAGATTTGTTATTCTTTGAATCCACAATGAAGGATTTTTCCTGTTTATACAAAAATAGATATTAGGATTCAGACTGCAAATTAGTCTGCAGATACCAAGTGCAAATTTTATACAAATCTTATACAAAGTTATACACAATTATACAAATTTATACCAACTACAAATTTTATAAAAACAGCAGCTGTGAAATCCTATACACTTTTATACATGAAACTAAAACATTATACAAATTGCAGAAACAACGTAGATGCAGTCAACTCACCAGCTCCATCTTGTGTGCAAGCAGTCAATATGGTACCCTTATATGCTGCTTTAAGGAAGCTTCCGTCAATAACTATTATCGGTCTGCAATGCTCCCAGCCCTTGATAGATGCATATAGCGAAACATATGCATAAAGAAAGCATCCATCTTCTGATTTGTGCAACTTTGTAACCGTTCCTGGATTTGTTTGCTCCAACATATAAAAATACTTCGGCAACTCCTTATATGAATCACTCGGACTCCCTCTTATCATTGCCATTGCTATTTCTTTAGCTCTCCATGCTTTCATGTAGCTCACTTCAATCCCGTGTTGCTTTTGTATGTCCTCTATTATATCATTTGCGGTGTAAACTTTTTTTGGATTAACATACTTGTCCTTGACTATACTAGCAATTATACCCGAAGTAGCTTGACGTTGTGTTAAGTATCTTTCACCATAGCCGCATGTGTGATTATTATTGTAACTTCTCACTTTGAATATGTTTGCCTTGAAAACGGCAGAAGATTTGAAACTCCAAGCACAATTGTCATCCAGACATGTAAGGTGATACCTAGTATTATACATCATTCAACTTCTAAATACACTTGTATACAAACTGCATATATACTAATTTTAATACCTATATACAAATATATACTACTTTATACATATTTATACAACAGAATATACAATTAATGACATACCTTGTTGCGCTTGATCTCTTCACCTTGAATTGGAACCTCTCGCGTACAGCCAAGTTCTTCATCACATTCATAAGTGTCTCTTTATCCTTATAAACTTGATCCTCCTCAACAAATTCGTTCAACATATTATCTATTATACCCGTATTTTCACTAAATTTCGTGTTTTCAATCAATTCAATATCAATAATCTCAGTGCTATCAGTTGTTGATACATCTCTAGAATTTGAATTTGTAGCAACCAAACAACTGGAACTTGAAGCAACCACAGAACTTGTAACAACCAAATGATTTTCATAAATCTCTTTCACTGTCACAAACAGGGGATATTCAGTGAAATTCAAGTTTTTCTTCTTTAATTCTATATACACCTTAACTCCTGTATCGTTGTAAATCATGATCGGTGGCAAACCAACATTTGGGACAAAGTTAATCTCTATTGTGTTTAAATCACTATCGATCCTAATCTGTTCCGAAATAGCTGCAACTAAATTGTTGTAGTTGAATGTGGACTCGATTATTACACAATCACTGACGAAATTTACAAACTTGTTTTCTTCCCATTCACCACTATGAAGAAGGTAAGCAGGAAAAATCTCCATCTAACAAAAAATTGAAATCAAAATTGCAGCAAAAGGAGAATTGCGCTGCTTCGTAGCAAAAAAATTGAATAAATTCTAGATGAAGAAGAAATGCTAGGGTTTTCGTACCTGCATTTATCGCAGGATCTCGTTTTTGAAGTATTTGGGGGAAGAAGATTGGAAAGAATCTGAGAAAATCCAGCTGAATGAGAGAAAATCGCGTTTGGTAGTCTCAAAATACCGGAAATAACGCCCCCTTTTCAGATATGGGCCTCTAATTTGTGGGCTACTCAATTGTAAAGTTAAATATGGGCTATAAAGTTGAAAAGGAGGCAGCCCACTTGTTTTAATGTGAAATTTTCCCTTGGTTTTCCCCGACCTTGCACTACAGTCGTTAGAGCTAATATGTCCGAGAATGTTGATTCCGGTGAAATTTTTTCCTGCTGTTTTTCTTCTTCTTTTTTATTTGAATTTTACATTGTTTATCCTGAGATTGAAATTTATGTATTAACAAAAAAGTGTGAAAAAAGAAGGAAAAATGAAAATAACATCTGAAATTGGTGTTTGCAGCATATATAGGTTTTATATACTATATTAAAAAGCATGAAGACCCTTAGCGAAATGTCGTTCGCCTTTTTTACCCCTTAAAATCAGATTTTATATTGGGTAGAATTGTCATTTAATAATTTTTCCTAATTTTTAGGACTTTGAAATACACTAGAATTTTAATTTTAAGTGTTTCCTTATTTAAACTATGTAAAAAGTTCTAAAATTGGAGTTTCAATATCAAATAAAATTTTACCAAATCGATTGAACCAAATACTATTTGATTTCCCCTTTAATTGTCGTTCGTTTTTGTGCGTGTTTATGTGACTTTCTTTTTCTAATTTTTGCCGTAGGTTTTTTCTTGCATTATCTTTTTCTTGATTCCAAGAATATTATTTTGTTGTGTCAAGAGTCAAGATGACTCATTAATTCATTAGTTTATATTTTATGACTTATTTATTTTCATTTTAGTCATGTCCTTGAATTTTTTTCTTATTTTAGTAGTCTATTACTAATTTCTTTATTTAAATTTAGTCCTATATGTTGTTACTTTTAATCCAATCAATTACGATTCAGACCCAATAAATCAGGCAAAAATGAAGAAGAGTATTTTTGAGTAAGCTTATAAGTTATATAAGTTAATTTTACTTAACATTCAACTAATTAGTCAATGTAATAAGCAAATCTTAGTACCCGCCTTACACATATATAAGATAAAAAATTTATTTTTAATAAGAGTTGTGTATATGTTTTGTCTCACTTATAATAGGAATAAGATATGATTGTATTATGTGATCGATCACGTGGATGAAATACTTTAGTAAAACATCGCATGTAGAGTAAGATACGATTGAGATATCATTTATCAGAATAGTTAGTATTTGACGAGTTGTGATGCCTAATGTGATTATTAAGGCATGATTAGAATAAGGATACAAGTTTTAGCATTCTCATAAACTAAGAAAATATGAATAAAACCTTTTCAATTGTCAGACTCAGATAATTATAAATTAATATGGCATAAACGCACGTTACGTAAATAGGTCCGATATCTGAAATCAAACGACATCCTTATCTTTCAATCAAATATTACTCCTACAATATTTTTATTTAATAAAGCAACTAATGGAAACGAACTGGAAAAGAACCACTAGGCTGGATCCAAACCCTTAAACATAACGATTAGAATTTGTCAAGTTGGGATGCCTAATGTGATTACTAACACATGATTAAGTAAAATATGGATAAAACCTTTTCAATTATTGGTAATGCATAATATGGCATAAGTACATGTATGTCTAGCTTGGTCCCATATGTATAAATGAAACGACATCTTTACCATTTAATCAAACACTACTCCTATAATTAACATATGATTATTTATTATTTCCAGGAATTTGTAATTTTTTTCATTTTTATTTTATTAACAGTAGAGACTACATATTTATAGTATTATTTAATGTTATTNAGCAAAAAGGAGAATTGCGCTGCTTCGTAGCAAAAAAATTGAATAAATTCTAGATGAAGAAGAAATACTAGGGTTTTCGTACCTGCATTTATCGCAGGATCTCGTTTTTGAAGTATTTGGGGGAAGAAGATTGGAAAGAATCTGAGAAAATCCAGCTGAATGAGAGAAAATCGCGTTTGGTAGTCTCAAAATACTGGAAATAACGCCCTCTTTTCAGATATGGGCCTCTAATTTGTGGGCTACTCAATTGTAAAGTTAAATATGGGCTATAAAGTTGAAAAGGAGGCAGCCCACTTATTTTAATGTGAAATTTTCCCTAATTTTTAAGCTGAATCAAATTTTTAACTGGTAGGGGTAATTAGAGACAAAAGTATAACAGTAGGGTCATTAGTCTTAAACGAAAAGAAGATGTGACTTATTTCTCATAGTACATGAGAAAATATGATATAACTTACACAAATGTCCTAAATAAGTCTCAACTTACCATCCTTTAGCCATTAGTCTTAGCAAAACTAGCCAAGTACATATAAAAATTGAAAAACCAAATAAATAAGGTTCTTTCTCTCAAAGAATCACATGCAAACATTAGATGCAATACGGAAAGGAAATTTCATGGATGAGGCAGCAAATAAGGTGATGAAATACAAAATATATATATATATATATATATATATATATATATATATATATAATATTCTAAAAATCTAAGTAAAAAGGAACTTATTCAATAGGTATAGTTGAAATTCATTGAAAACATACAGATAAGTCAATATACAAAATTTGAGGAAGATTGGAGGTGCTTTGGACTGGTTTTGTATCAAAATTCGTAATTAAATCGAGTTCGAAAAATTCTTCTGCGACACATGTATCAAACATGTATCTCACACACAGATATACATGGATATACATGTGATACACATTTGATACAAATATGATACATATGTGATACACAAATGATACACATATCATTTTTTTAATGTTCAGTTTTTACTTTGA
Source organism: Nicotiana attenuata (assembly GCF_001879085.1). Taxonomy (NCBI): domain Eukaryota; kingdom Viridiplantae; phylum Streptophyta; class Magnoliopsida; order Solanales; family Solanaceae; genus Nicotiana; species Nicotiana attenuata. Next base: position 58,997 of record NW_017672920.1, read on the forward strand.
ATTTTCAATTCAAACCACCTCAAAACTTCACCAAATCATCCAAAAACTGAGATTCAAGCTCCTTAAGATGTACCAAATCTATTCTAATAACACCACTCAAAGAAAGCAAAAATTTACCATTTTTTGTCTACAAATAGCTAATTGGCCAATATTAGTAATATTTTTTGAATTGGCCAATTTTTGTAATGAACTACTTATAAATGGACATAGCTCGTAGTTTCCCTATTTTTTTTCGAAACTAAAATTTCTCGATAACCTAACCATAACCAGACCCGGCCACTCAACCCAGCTGGTAAGGGGCAGGCCAGTCGTAGATTCAAACCCTGCCACCTTTCTTGTGAATTATCCTAGGGTCAGTGGCGGAGGCAGAATTACCGCCAAGGGGGTTCAAAAAAAGGAAAAAGTTAAGAAGGTTGTAGCTAGTGGGAATAGAATCAATGACCTTACAAAGGTTTTGAACCCCCTTGATCACTAAGCTATGCTTTTGAACTGTGTCAGGGGGATTCAAAATATAATATATAGAGGTAAAAAATAGATTTTGCCTTACACATACAGTGTAATTTTTTGGCAAGAGGGTTCGGGTGAACACCCATCCGCCCCCTCAATCAGCCCTTGCCTAGAACAAAGCACAAATTCGAAACAATACCATTAAGCTTTTTAATTTCAACTCCATTTTGAAGATAAAAGGTTATAATCATGATAGAAAAGAGAAAATGATATTGTTGCCTAATTCCAGTCTTGAACAAAAGGAATTAGGGTTGTGCATAATTTGGCAAATTATCATATCGATACCGAAAATTTTATATTTGGTATACGGTATTTTGGTATTTGGTATGGTATCTGGTTTAAGTTTTTAAAAAAATTGATATTACATATGGTATTTGATATTTTAAAATAAAATACCGAAATACCGATACCGTACCGAAATATATATTATATTACACAAAACATCTATTACCAACACTACAACAAATTTGATTATTAGTGATGAATTATTTTGTCACCTAAAATTTATATTTCGTCACAAAAGGCCTTTGGTGACAAAAATATTTTTGTCAATCTTTCGTCCTTAAAACATCGTCACCAATAGTATACAAAGACAACTTTGTGTTTCGTCACTAAATAAAGTTATATCAACTACGTAATCGTTTTTGTCCCTAAAATAATAGAATTTATGACGAACTTGTTCATCAAAAAAAGTATAAAAAATTTGTAGTTGATAGTGCATTTTCGTCACTGAAAAGGTCATTGAGGCCGACAAAACTACTTTGTCACTAACTATTTAGTTTAATTAGTGACAACATAAATTGTCTATAAAATTATATGTATTTCGTAGTTGAACAGTTGCAATATCGTCACTAAAGAATGCCTTTTATATACAAAAAAATACTTTGTCCCTAATTGTATAAATTAGTGACAACTCTGCTCTTATAAATAAGGTTTACAATTACGTAGTTAAATTATCATTTCGTCAATAAAAATATTAATTTTACTGATTTGTCAAAAACGTTATTATAAATCATCATGATTAGTGGATGATGTTGTCTGCAATGTTAATACCGAACATTATAATTTACATTCATTGTCCAAGGATTCACTGTCATTAAAGTTTCAGTATTTTTACCACCTCTATTCATTGTATCCAAACATCAAATAAGCAAATCGCAAAGAACCTGTCAATTATGATGCAATAAGTGTAGTTTTAGTTGGGTTTCATCGTTTTTTCCTTTTTCGTTCAAAGTCAAAATAGCTAAATTATTTCCATAAATCCAAAGGTCAAGAATACATGAACACGTCTAGCTTTCCAAATTAGGAGAAAGAAAAAGTTGAAGTACTCTGTTAATCCCTTACACCAGTTCTCAGTTTTAAAGGCACTTAAAATATTTAACAGTCCTATTTACATACCTCCTCTTCTACTTATAGTAGCAACTACATATGTTTAGCAATTATTGATGATTATATATAAAAAAAAATTAAATCAATCCTTCAACCATGGATACTATATCAAATTAAAAATAATACTCTATAGAGTAGTAACTTGTAGTAAATTTACCTGATTGATTCGAGAGTTGGAAAAACTAGGTGGCAGTTGACTCCCAAAATGTTGAACACATTTATTGGAGCTGATAATAACAAGAAAAACAGAATGATTAGAATATAAAAATCAAGAACAGTAGGAAGTTGATCATAATACCTACACATTTCACTTGAGCACCAAAATGGAGTCGATAATGGTTTTCTTACTTGTCCGTACTTCCAAGCATGTTACACACAGTGACTTTAATTTTTCTCCATTGCAAATGTAATTATAGTTGTTTGTAAATTATTACTGCATATAAATCACATAATCAGAGTATAAATTCAGAAACATTAAAGTGAAACAAAAATTGTGAGGGGCTCTTGGACTTGTTATATTTTGTTCACCTTCACTTCCTAAGAGACTAAATTGGAAGCAGGTATTTCAATGACGGTAACTAATGATGCAAAATACAACAAATTTAGCAGAAAAGAGGACTTAAAACATTAATAAGAATTAGCCACTTCCAAATCAATCTTTTGCATTTATACCCTATTTTATGCATTAGGCAATTAAAAGCAGAAAAATGGAAGAATAAAAATAGCATTTTTCAATAAAACATAGATACAATCCAAAGAGATTCATCTGAAAGCACTAGATGATTAAGAGGTAATCCAATGGTGGTGGTGAGCTTGTAGAGCAAAAGTGTGATAACAATTGCTGCTAAACCTCCTCCCAACAGTGCCAAAGGATGAGATCTTTTGCTTCTAAAGATAATCCTGATATGAATTGGTGATTGGTGTTAACTTTCAATTGTATCTATAGCTAGACTACTAAGCTTATAGAGAGAGCTGTCAAAGGAAGACCGATGGCAATTCAACTTTGGCTTATAGGATACCTGATTCCAAGTTTACTAGAAAAGCTACCGCAGGTATAACTATTATAGCTCTAACTTTTCTAATAGTAATTGGCAAAGTATAAAACAAAACTATGAACATGTTCTGCAATTATAATAGGTTACACATTCTTCTCCTCATATTTTTAATCTAAATATACATTTCATGTTCCATCATAAACTACCAAAATACACTAAATAAATAAAGTTAGCAAATGTTTAAAGTAAAATTTATCATGAAAAACTGAAAGGTTATACTTCAAATATATTCAACTACCCAATGTCCATTTTGATATTTTGGGAAATCATATGATTAACAAGGAAATAACAAAAAGAGATTCAGGAAAAGAATAAAGATTTCTTCAACTTACCCACTACCCATATCAATAAGATAGGGAAATTCTGGAAAGTGAAAACTAGCAAAGCAAAGCACTTGTCCCATTCACATAAGAGCATAGAAATTCTTAAAATTAGCATAAACCCTCGATTCATGTTTACCCTATTCCTCATTTTCTCAAAAGCAAGATGGTTATCACAAATTAAAATTACTTACTTACTGAATGGAAAGACAACGATTCGGGGCAAGAAGAGAAACCATAACACAAATCTTGGAGTAGAAAGTAGGCGTAACTGCTTTGTACATATCTTCAATGGACTTTGGATTATTAAAATCTGCTCAAAAACACAAAAAGAAGAACAAAAACCCCTAAATAAATTAGATTGTAAAGAATTTGAGTGATTGTTGGAATTCCTAAAATTGTTCTTCAATGTAAATACAGTAACAAAAGAGGAGATAAATTAACCTTCAGAAGTAATCTAGACTTTGAGGTGGGAATATGCTTAACGAAGAGAGAAATCAAACAAAGATTTCAATGGTAATTGTGTAATTGAAAGGAGAAAACCTAGAGCCAAAGTGAAAAATAAATGAGGAAATTTTTTCTTTTTGCCGCATTTGCTTTTTGGCGGAAAGTTGAAAAGAAAAACAAATTACGCCAAAATTTAGATCCTAATTTTTTTTCTTCAATATACAAGTTTAATGAGTTCCTACAACTACCTTAAGTGAATTTATGATTACTAGTCTTAGTGTACGTGTGAACCTCGCGGCAAGCAATAAAAAATATATAGAAGAAACACAAATCGAATAAACTATCTTCTAAAATAGGCTATTATAGTTCATATATAATACCATGAAAGGATTACAATAATGTTACATTGTTGAAATAAAAAAATTATATTATATAATAAAATATTATGGTTTTAAAGTCCAATATAAATATTTAACAAATATTTTAGGTGATTTCAAGAAAGGGATAACTTCTAAAGTATTACCCATTATTTCACGTATAAAATTTGCACTCCTTATCCATGATAAGAATTTGCTTGGTATATATTTTCGCGAATCATGGTTGATATTTTAACAACTTCTACAAGAACTAAACTTGAAAAAATAATACTATTACTCATTTTTGTTGTTAATATGCATACAACTTCAAGAAGATCGAAACGTGGAAAAATAGTATTACTCATTTAACACTCCAAGTATTAGGATTTCTTACAAAGCCTTAAATAATAGGAATGCAACCAATTCTAAAATTCTACATATTAGGAATATAATAAATTATAATTTTGTCCAATATGAATTCTATATTTAAAATGTAATAAAAGGCAAACGATACGTTCCAAACTAATGAATATATTTTTTTTGGTCGGAAGCTAATGAATATAATTAGTTTAGGTAATAATATAGCCTATCTATAACAACACTCCTGTTCTAAAGAATTAAATACATGGATTACATATTTATCAAATAAATGACTATCGATACAAAAATATAAAAAGGAGAATTGCACCTACCCCTGTATAATTATTTGAAAGAAAACTCTACAATCAGCAACTAACCATGGAAACTTACTAATCAAAAGAATGATTAAAAAAGAAAATAAATTGAGAAAACTGCTCTCTGAATGTAAGCTTAACCAATTAAAATTTGACAACAAAATAAAACAAAGATACTTTTGTGGACTTCTGGAAGAACCTGAGCCAGGAGGCCTCTTGGACATGCAAAACTTATATGCCATATAATCTCCTTGTTATGTTATACGTTGTTGAGGTTTCAAATTATAAATCTTTGACTTTTTTCTGCAACCATGAACTTTCTTGGGTGAATTATGCTTTGGTGATTTGTTAGGGTATTTGGAAGCTAGTTTTTCTTTTCGTGGGATTTAATGACCTTATATATTAGATTCCTATATAGTCTACATAAGGAAATTAGATTTAATAGTTAAAATTTGGTTGATTTAAAACTCCTAAATATTAGGAAAATAACTAAATTACTGTTTTGTACAATATAAAATTTATTTTTAGAGGGTAAAAAAAGCGAACGATATTTCACTAAGGGGCTTCGTGCTTTTAATATAGTATAGATAATTAAATTTACCGTCAAATATTTATAAATTTTTAGTAAATTATCTAATATATATATATATATATATATATATACTGTCACGATAGCCCCTGTACATAATTAGTTGTAGAGAAAATCAAGTGTTTCACCAACAATACCAAATGTTTTGGCAACAAAAAAATGTATTGTTGCCAATTTATTATATTCTAAATTTTATTAAATAACCAACAAAATATGCCAGCCAAGTTTTTTAATTATAGCCAAACCTCACTATGATAATATTGTTTGTTTGCATATCCTTTATCGATATGATTATTATACACTTGTAATATTATTTTACATTTAGATCTTGTTTGACTGTTATACAAAATTATAAAAATAACCATTTTTCCAAACTTTTTATGTAATAAAAGAAAATAAAATATTAAAATTTAAAATCTAAAAAGATATTCATATTTTACTAATTAAATTTCTAAAAAAGCTAATTTATTATTAAAATCCATAGTAACTAGTGTTATTGTACCTACAAACAATTTAACTCTCTAATACACATACATATTGGAAAATTAACCGGATACAAAAAATTCAAAGTTAATGAAAGAAATCTATAATTGTAGCTTGATTGGTAGATTTCAGTCACTTCTGGTAATATAACGCTTGATCAAGTGGCGAAGATTTTTGCCAACTTTCAGCAAGGGTTTCCGTTAGTTTTCTCTAAAGGAAGTCTACGAACTTAACAATAGAATCTTTTATCTCAACCAAATAGCAGTAATTTTGAAAATTTTACTAAAATTAACTACAACTGGCATTATACAGTAAAATGTAAAATTAATTAATATTTGAGTAGAGCTGTTAGCAAGAAATAATTTTATAAAAATGTATTGGTATAATGATGATCGCTATTGTTATTTGTAAAATGTGGTTATAGAGGGTTAACATATAATATGATAAATTGATTAAAAAAAGTTAGCAGCTATAGTGAAATGTTGTTATGGAGTATGCTTATGGTAGAGATGTTTGACTGTATATAGTTATATGCCAAACTGTTTGCAACGTACGCCAGTTTAAAGTCAATTTTGAGCCTTTTCCCTTGAAAAAAATAAAAATAAAAATCACATGTTAGACAGCTTCCGTCATTACTGAATAAGGGTATATTTAAACCAATTATGTAAGAACACAGAGTATATTTGCCCTCAACTATTGACACATAATATATTTGCGTCTTTCTCAAAGTTCAGTGGCATATTTGAATATATTTTTTTTTTTGCTTTTATAGTGTTAGAAATTCTAGTTGTAGTAAATTAGACACATAATTTTGTGTCACGATCCGGATTTCCCACCGTCGGGATCGTGATGAAGCCTAACTCTTAGAATGCTAGGCAAGCCAACGGATATAGTTCTATCACACCAATCACTAACCAAAACAGTAATTAACAGTAGTTTAAACCAAACCAATAAGAAGTACGGAAATCCTATAACAGTTTAAAACACTATTACACGACTACCCAAAGATCTAGTGTTACAATTCACAAACTTCTAAGAGTTTCTATAAATACTGGTTTAAAAAATATATATATATGTTCTCGAAATGGAGGAAAATAGGATAAACTAAGATAGAGGGAAGGGGACTCCAGGGTCTGCGAACGCTGGCAGATCTACCTTGGGTCTCCTGACGGACTGAAGGCAGCAACCCAACTCTAATCAACGAGGTCCGGCACCGAAATCTGCACAGAAAGTGCAAAGTGCAGTATCAGTACAACCGACCCCATGTACTGGTAAGTGCCGAGCCTAACCTCGGCGAAGTAGTGACGAGACTAGGACACGACAATTAACATGAATCTGTGCAGTTAAATAATATACGAGGAAATAACAATAACGAAAATTTAACAGAACATAATGGGAAGTGGAAAATATGTTGAGGGGGTTGCAAAAATAAGAATTACAACAATAGAGAATTTAAACAGCTAGTATACCTTGAACCAGTAACAACAAGTAAATACAGTAACGGAAAAATGCACGGCATTACCCTTCGTGCTTCTACTCTCAACCTCACCATATAAATCAGATAAGAATGACACGACATCGCCCTTCGTGCTTTTACTCTCGTCCTTACCATAAGAAACAATAGAAACGGCACGGCATCACTCTTCGTGCATTAACTCTCTCATAACATGGCACGACATCACCCTTCGTGCATTATCAATATCAGAACACGACACGGCATCACCCTTCGTGCATTAACACCCACTCACGATATCTTGCACGGCATCACCCTTCGTGCTTTACACTCTTCCTCACCCAAACAACAGAAACAATAACAACCCAGCAACGGAATCATCAATAACCAACCTCGTTTCAACATTTAACTTCACAATATAAATCTCAACTTGAGTCAATACTCAACCAACATCCAATATCAGGAAAACATAATAAGACTTATTTAACATGAAGAATAACCAGTTAAGCATGAACAGTACGTATAAAGAAATACAACAGTCACAAGCACAAGACTCACTCGCATGCTATGACCCGACAACAACGTATAGATACTCGTCACCTCACCTATACGTCGTACTCAACAACTAAACACGTAGCAAATAAGGCAACAATATCTAATCCCTCAAGCTAAGGTTAGTCACAACACGTACCTCGATTCCACGGCCGAACTCAAGCCTCAAATACCGTTTTTTCCTTAGTTTCCACTTCCAATCCGCTCGTATCTAATTATGATTAACTTAATAATATCAACTATCGCTAAATAAATCATTTCCAATGCATAATTATAAGTTTCCCAACAATTTCCCAAAAAGTCAAAAACCGACCCCGGGCCCGCTTGGTCAAAACTCGAGGTTCGGACCAAAACCCGTTCACCCATTCACCCACGAGTCCAAATATGTAATTAATTTTGGAATCCGACCCCAAATCGAGGTCTAAATTCCCAAATTTGCCAAATCCCCTATTCTTCCTAAAATCCCTAATTCTACCATGAAAGAACAAGATTTAGGGCTAAAAATCTAATGGGTGTTGATGGAAATTGAAGGAACTGAGTTGAAGAATACAAACCTATGAATTGGTGTTGAAATCCCTCCTCAAAATCGCTCCTAGGTCGAGTTTTTATGAAAGAGTTGTGAGTTTTTGAAAGAATCCCGATTCTGGTTCTGTTTTTAAAAGACTGGACAGGTCTTCATCGCGTTCGCGATGACCTGTCGCGTTCGCGATGCATTGCGGCCAAAAGGGCCTTCGCGTTCGCGATGAGCTGCTCGCGTTCGCGATGGTCTGTCCCCCCTGACCATCGCATTCACGAGCCTGGGACCGCGTTCGCGAAGAGCAACTCGATGATTTTTCCCAGCCCACCTCCATTACACTACGCGTCCGCGAAGGGCTAACCCCCCAGTGCTCCGCGTTCGCGACCAAGGCCTCGCGTTCGCGTAGAAGAAACCCCTCCCCAACCCAGCTTGCACTTCGCGTTCGCGAGAGTTGCTTCGCGAACGCGAAGCACAAAGCATCAGTCATACCAGAAACTGCAACACAGCAGATTTCCTAAGTCCAAAACATCCCGTAGCCTATCTGAAACTCACCCGAGCCCTCGGGGATCCAAACCAAACATGCACACAAGTCTACAAATATCATACGGACTTGCTCGTGCGATCAAATAGCCAAAATAACATCTAAAACTACGGATTTAACACCAAAACGCATGAAATCCTTAAGAACACTTGAAATTCCTATTTTCACAACCGGACGTCCGGATCACGTCAAATCAGTCCCGTTTCTCACCAAATTTCACAGATAAGGTATAAATATTATACGGACCTGTACCGGACTCCGGAACCAAAATACGGGCCCGATACCAACAAGATCAAACATTATTCAATTTCTAAAAATCATTATATTTCCAGTTTAACAATTTTCTTCAAAAATTTATTTCTCGTGCTAGGGACCTCGGAATTCAATTCCGGGCATACGCCCACATCCCATATTTTACTACGGACCCTCCGGGACCGTCAAATCAGGGTTCGGGTCCGTTTACTCGAAATATTGACCGAAGTCAACTTAAATCGATTTTAAAGGCAAAACTTACTATTTTTTTCAAATTTTCACATAAAGGCTTTCTTGAAATACGCCCGAACCGTGCACGCAAATCGAGTAGAAGTAAAATAAGGTTTTGAAGGCCTCGAAACCCCGAATTGGATTCTAAAATACGAGATGACCTTTTGGGTCATCACATTTGGTGACAATAAATTTTATATTTCTGTGAAATAATGCAATCATTCCCCCCCTCCCCCCAAATGTTTAGATAAGTAATACCTGTTAGTAGACTGTATTTGTAAAATAATTCTGGAAATATAAATGAGTATAAACAGAAATGAACATAAACAGAAATGACATAAAACCAATTCGAGCCCACTGAATTCACAGTGTTTCCTTAAGGAATTTAATCCCCTCCTAGTACCCAAGGTTATGGATTATTTCCTCCCAGGATAGAACGAATTACACACTGGTGTAGTGGTACTTCAAACCCCAGTGTTTCAGCGAACACAAAGTTCGGTAGCAAATCACACTTACTTTTTGCTTTGTTTGATGCTAAAAGTATGCAGAAGAATGAGAAGAAACTCAGAAAATCGTAGTGAAATTCTGAGCAGAATAGTGTTGTATTTATAGCCAAAGTTAGGCTGAAATCTGAAGAGGTGCAACTCTTCAGAATGGCTGTTTATGCAAAACGCCCACAGCATAAATGCCATTACATAAATGGCCATTTACTCAATAATAAAGAGGGAAAATAAAGAGGGAAAATTGAAGAGGGTAGTTACTTTTCTGTTACCAAAACAAAAAAATGGATTGGATTTAATTTTAATATTTAATATTAATATTTTGTTATTAAAACAAATATTTAATAATATTTCTGTTAATATTTTACTATTAACAAATAAATTTGGTCCAAAAAGTTAATCAATCAATCGATCATTTGACCAAATCCAAATCCGAATCCGAATCCGAAGCCGAAGCCGAAGCCGTAGCCGTAGCCGAAGCCGAAGCCGAGCCGAGCGAGCGACGACGACGACGGCGCGAGGCTTGCCTTCTTCTCAACTCTTTAAGAGCTAGAAGAAGAGCAATTGCTTATATACCCATAAAAAACCCTCTTCCTCTTCCAATATGGGACAATGCCCATTTGCCAGGGGGGGGGGGGTAACTTAAAAGTTTCACTCAAAAATTTTATTTCCCTCCATTTCCCATTCACCCTCTTTTAAGTATTTAATATATTAATTAAACACATCCAAAACCCAACAATCCCCCACATGAATGGGGAATGGCTATATCACGGAAGTATGCATAAAAACTGTGTGATTCGCAAGTAAGGATTAATTGCATCTGGATAAGTAGGTTTCCCTTTGAACTTTCCGTAGTGAACTTATGTCGGATATACTCGATCAATCGGTAGATTTGATATCTTTGAACCGTCGAACTTTAGTGTATACCTAGACAACCACAAGTCACACAACCAACCCTTAACCGTCTTTGGTTCTCATTGTTGT
>NW_017672920.1:69860-77397 GCF_001879085.1 Nicotiana attenuata
CGGGTTTCTCCGCCGGTGCCAATGCTGCCGGTGTCGTTCGACTTGTTGAGGCATTGGCAGTCACCATTGGAACAGCTTGGTTCTCATTTTCATTAGTCATTTCTGTAAAAGAATGACAGAAACGTTAAAATCATGTAGATTTTAATAGAGTACAAAACCACAAAGGTTTTACTCTTCCAGAAACAGTAAGTACAAATACAGAAATCAAATTAAATTCCTTAAGCTTGTTAGTAGACTGTATTTGTAAAATAATTCTGGAAATATAAATGAGTATAAACAGAAATGAACATAAACAGAAATGACATAAAACCAATTCGAGCCCACTGAATTCACAGTGTTTCCTTAAGGATTTAATCCCCTCCTAGTACCCAAGGTTATGGATTATTTCCTCCCAGGATAGAACGAATTACACACTGGTGTAGTGGTACTTCAAACCCCAGTGTTTCAGCGAACACAAAGTTCGGTAGCAAATCACACTTACTTTTTGCTTTGTTTGATGCTAAAAGTACGCAGAAGAAGGAGAAGAAACTCAGAAAATCGTAGTGAAATTCTGAGCAGAATAGTGTTGTATTTATAGCCAAAGTTAGGCTGAAATCTGAAGAGGTGCAACTCTTCAGAATGGCTGTTTATGCAAAACGCCCACAGCATAAATGCCATTACATAAATGGTCATTTACTCAATAATAAAGAGGGAAACAATCAATCGATCATTTGACCGAATCCGAAGCCGAAGCCGAAGCCGAAGCCGAAGCCGAAGCCGAAGCCGAAGCCGAAGCCGAGCCGAGCGAGCGACGACGACGACGGCGCGAGGCTTGCCTTCTTCTCAACTCTTTAAGAGTTAGAAGAAGAGCAATTGCTTATATATCCATAAAAAACCTCTTCCTCTTCCAATATGGGACAATGCCCATTTGCCGGGGGGGGGGGGGGGTAGAACTTAAAATTTCACTCAAAAATTTTATTTCCCTCCATTTCCCATTCACCCTCTTTTAAGTATTTAATATATTAATTAAACACATCCAAAACCCAACAATACCAACAATTATCACCACGGATAAGTACAAGATTTTTCATGGCAAAAAAATGCACAATTTAACTATAAATTCTAATTATCATTATATAAAAACCAATATGTGGTTACTAACCTTTTTTCTTCTTTTTTGAATGTAATTGTAACAACTTGAGACAAATATTTTTATTTTCGTCACAAATCGTACACAAGATCAACGATAAAATAATGTGTGATAAGCAATTTCATTTTTGCAGCTAAATATTATTCCGTAAATGGTGTTTAATATTTTTTTGGTGGGAAATCTTATTGAAAAAGTATGTTATAAGATTTGAATATCATTCCTAAATGAGTACATCCAAATATGTAATCTAATATTTATCACAAAAAATGAGTGATTCGTGACGAATTTCTAGTTGTAGCTAGACACTATATTTTTTGAGACAAAACCTCATCACGGCTAAATTAAGTATTATATAGGGACAACAGAATGATCGTCACAAATTATCTACCTTATTAGTGACAAAAACTATGGTCACAAATAAGTACAATATTTCGTAGCTAAAGTGCGCATTATTTAGCTACAAAATTTTAATTGTTGCTAATTTAAAAATTTTTTTTTTGTGACGAAACTTTTTCGTATCTAAATTTAAGCATTTATTAAGACAAAAGATATTTCGTCACGAATGGTATACAATGTCAATGACAAAAGAAGTTTCGTCACTAATAGCATTATCTTTGCAGCTAAATATTTCTCAGTAAATGGCGCCAACTCATTTTTTGGTGGGAATTTTAGTGGACAAAACTTTGCTACAAAATTTTGTATTTCGTCACTAAAAGTATGTGACTCGTGTATTTAGACACAAAAGGTAATTTTCGTCACAGAAAGTTAACAATTAGTGACAAATTTTGTGTCGTAGCTAAATATCACATTTGCTGTAGTGCAATTATAACATAAATATAAAAAATTTAAAATTTTACTTTCCTTTATTCTCTAAGTTCATCAATTACTCTAAGCTAGTAACAAGACATTTCTAATAATCAAATATTCTTTTATGTACAAATTTCTCTATTTGGGTCGATAGTTGCTAGTTTTTGACAAAATTTTTGTCAACAAACATTTTCAGTTTTGTATTTTTGAGTACTTTAATTAAGTATATTAGAGTCTACGGCTCTATGCACTAGTTAGTATTCAAACCGAATAAACTGAAGTTACCGAACCGAATAAACCAAAACAGAAAGCAAAAAAACCGAACCATATCGAATTTAATTAGTTACGATATTGGTATAGAATTTTAAAAAATCAAATACCGATAATACCTAATCAAATTTTTTAATTATCGTACCTTAATGACCGATGGACACCCCTAAAAGGAATCCCTCACCTCATGCTTAAGTATAGTAAAGTAGTAAAGAGAATTGAGGATAATGGAGAATTCTGATTACAGAAACAGCAATTTAAAGAAATGATGTGGACAAATGGGAAAAAAGATTAGATAACCAGCTACTCCTTTGGGTTTCCACTGTCTTTATAAAGTTAACACTATTGGCTGCAGTAAAAAAAATAGGTTCAGAGTTTCGATTTCTGTGTTGACAAGACAGACTACTGCGGAGTAAATGCGCGAGAGTAAATGAAAGTAAAGCAAGTATAGGCTAGAAAACCACCTATCTTTTTACACTGAATATTTCCCCTCGCTAACTTCCAAAATACCAACTACTACATGATTTGACATTACAGATTCTTTTGTCGGGCTTAATGCCACACCTTTAAAAACACTTTCACAGGCAACTTGATTCATAATAAGAGAAGACTAAAAACACCGGGTCACCTTTAGGGTCTGTTTGGAAAGTTACTTGGTAATTATTATTGGTATAATTATTAGGATAATAATTACGATGATATATTTGTTTGTCATAAGGTAACTATAGAATATTTACAAGCGTATTGTTTAGTTGCACAGATATAATTACACAATTAAATTAAATTTAATAAAGTAATTATTAAAACTTAAAAGTTAATATAATAAATATATGCATATAAATACTGTTGTATAAGTATAAATGATATTAGATTCGGTATTTAAGATACATATTTTTTCTTGAATATATATTAATTAGTAATCATATATTTAGACCTAATATTGTAAAAATAATTGATAGTATATATTTCTAAATTAATATTATTTAGTTTAATTAATTATAGAAACTAAAAACATACGTCTTGTAAGAACATCATGGAATGCATGTTTGATAAAATAAATTAGTATATTTAAATATAATGTCATAACATCATTCAAATATTTGACAAAACTAATCTATCAATTCTAATTAAAAAATGAACAACATGCAATATGAAATAACAAGCCAATACTACTAAAACAAATAAATTGGAACAATAAATATAACGCAATTCAAATCCAAAATAAATATTAGTTTAACATATGTCACATTCCAACATAATAAAATGAGTTCTAATACAACTTAAGATTATGAAACATAATAAGTTTATAACCTCATTCAACAACGAAATTCTACTTTAATGATATCACTTATTATATGCCAAGTTTATTAATGACTCATTATTTCTAATATTAGGAAGTGTAGTTTCAAAAACTAGAATAATAACATATATAATTACGCTAAATGAAGAAAATAAAATAAAGAAGAAATAAAAAATACGAGCAATTGCATGGAATCACAAGAAGTAAAGGTGGAGATATAAAAGATAAATAATGTACGAAGAAATATATTTAAAAAGTAAAAATAAAATAAAAAGAATTTAAAATAATAAAAATAAAAAGTTATAAAGAAAATAAATAAAAATAAAAATAAAAAGAAATGAAACTAAAAAGTAACCTTGTAATTACACATTATAATTATTACCAATTTTCGTCTTCTCCTTGAGAATTGGAGAGTGTAATTACACCTCTCCAGTTACACCAAATTCCATGTTGACCAAGTAATTACTTGGCTAGACAAACATGTCAAATTGTGTAACTACTCCTAATAAATCCAATTCCTAGGTGGCTTTCCAAACAGGCTCTTAAGGAAAAACATATATTTTAAGAAATGTAAAAAGTTTACACCAGTGCATTTAATAGGTAGAAGACGATAGCTTGCCTTATTTTTTATTCTATATACAGAATTTTTATCTAAAAAAGAACTACATATAACTAGTGTGTAGCAAATGAGGGAAGTAATACCTTTTATAATAAGTTAAAATATCTCAGTAGTAAAAAGGAGTCTAGGAGAAACAGTAAAGTTATTTTCATGTATTCTATAAGTCAAGAATTCGAACCATGTTACATCACACTCTTCGGGGTGCGGCCTTCCCCAAACTCAGAATGAATGCGAAATACTTTATGCACTGAACTTGTCTTTTTACCTTGGTAGTATAAATTTTTTTTTATGTTGTTGCTTCACAGAAATTAAATAGATGATTATTTCTACTTGATCTTTTAGGTAAAAGTCTACATCTAAATAATATTAAACAATAAAAATTAAAATTTCCAAGCATACACTTCTTTAATTTCTTGGTTAAAAGGGATTGCAACTTTTGACAGTTTAACCCTTGATAAAGAAACGCCAAAAAGAAATACTGTAAAAGTTATTTGAGGCCGGTTCATGATTGTGTCCACTCGTCAGAAGTCATTGACACTCTATAGTACGCGGTCGCTTCATTCTTATTTGTTTTTGTATGAGACCGGATTAATTTGGATTCATGCTGCATGAGATTTTATATTAGAAGAGAAAAATATACTCTGTTGGAATTCTTTTTACTCTTAGAAGTTGAACTTGAAATCTTAAATTGAAGGCGAAGAAAAGAAATACGGTCTATTCCACCACAATATTTATTGGTATCATTTCATTATTTGTTGAATACTCCAACTAAGAAATCTTGGTGCTGTAGCTAGGGTTATTTGATCACGATAGATCTTGGCCATGCATGTCACATCCAAAAGTTTAGAATTTCTATTTCATATATGTACTGTTGTTAGTGGAGCATGGTTTTTGCATTAAGACACATTTTATACGGTGTACAGTCTTCATTGGCTCAAAATTCTATTGCTGAATTATTTTAAAGTGGCAGAATCAGGACTAACATAATAAATTATAGAAATAATTACTCCCTTTCTTCCCAATTTGTTTAATATATTCTGAGGGCGTATTTAGGGGGTTTTATGGGGCACGTGAACCCATGCTTCCCTCCCTAAAATATGTATAGTAATATTGTATTTGTTTCAAAATTACTTAAATATATGTGTGTGCATTCATGCTCAAACTAGGTGTATCCCTCTAAGTGAGGTTGCAAGGTCAATTCTTATGTCAATTTTGCTGTTTTTCCTTCTTTAATTTTTTTTAGAACTAGACGCCCACAGGAGATGAGCATGTCTGGTGTTACTTTTTGCGTATTAATTAAGTACTTTTTGTTATTTTATTTTTTTTTCTTTGATTTATTCTTTCAAAATTTTCGCACATTGAAATTCCTATTCTTCTTTTGTCATCGTAAAATCTTATATGATTAAACAAAATGTGTATATTAAAATTAGTAGCAGTGTATGATATAGCATATAGTTATTGGGTTAAACTGATCCCAACATTTTCAACATGGAAAGTAGATATATAAGCAATGGGTGCACAATAGTAAGAACTAAAGGTTAAACACGTAAAATTTATATCCTGGATCCCCGTCTTCTTAATAATGCACACATCCTGCCAAAATTCTGGATCCGCCTCTGATTCTGAATAGACACAAAATTTATTTAATTAAAAAAATAAAATAAAATAAAATTTGAATTTACGAACAAATTATAAATACTAAAACTCAAGGGTGTGGCCTAGTGGTCAATAAAGTAAGACCCCGTTTGGCTTAGCTGATTTAGAGTAGCTGATAAGCATTAGGTGTTGATAAGCACTTTTAAGTGCTGAAACTGATTTAAAAAATAAGCAGTTATGTGTTTGGATAAAAGTGCTGAAATTAATAATCTGCAGCTGAAGAACTGGGTATACGAAGAGTTTTGTTTTAAAAAGAAGTATTTTAGGGATAAAATAGTAAATATTTTATTCAAACTTAAAGTGCTTATAAGCTGAAATTTGATAAGTTGGAGGAGACCAACTTATGGGTTTTGGCTTATTTTTGGCTTATAAGCACTTAACTTATAAGCACTTTTAATTTTACCAAACGCGTAGATAAGCCAAAAAATGTTATAAGCCAGTTTGACCAACTTATAAGCTTAACCAAACACCCTCTAAGTAAGAATCATGCGGTCCTATGTTCAAATTCTAACGAAGATAAAAACATTAGGTGATTACTTACGCGTGGAATTAGTGGAGCTCCCGGATATCACGGTAATAAGAAAAAAAGAATTATCTGACTATTCGCAATATCTCATACGCATGACATAATAATGAAAACCTCCACAGAAAACTACTCGATAAACACGGAGAAACACATCCACAAATGTGTACTATAAGCAATTTTTTGTGACACGCAATCACATATCCTCAAATACTTTAACTGAATTTTCTCTTTCATTCATACCATATTTGGAAGTAATAGCGTGCATGATTATTGCTGCCATAAAACCAAACAATAATACCTTTCGTTTAAAGCTGCTGTAGTACGTTCGGTTTGTGTTTGTGTTTGTGCTGAATAAACGTGATTTAACGATAGAAGTTTTCATTTGTTTAGCAGTGCCATCAAATTTGGTGTTTTATAGGTCCCCATTTCTTGATTTGTTAATTTTCTGTCCTCCTCTCTGATTGTGACTGATGAACAACTCAACTGTTACTATCAACCCCACCTTTCCACAGAAAACATTTTACTTTAATTTCCTTGGTAACTCTAATTGCCGTTATTCGAATTAGTCAAATATGTGGATTTCGTATACCAGATGATTAAAAACAAAAATTAAAAAGGTCACTCGTATGCTCTATATATGTACCTCAATTTACTAGTTGTAAAGTTTATTTCAGGAAAGCCAAATGGGTTAAGAAACAAGAACCGCCCTTCAAAATGAAAGGGGTATAGTGACTTGGTGCTAACTTGGTGAACGTGCTTTGGTATCTTTCTTGCTCCCTCCATTTTAAATTAGATAAGGTACTTTCTTTTCAATCTGTTCCAAAATAAATAAATATATTTCTAAATTTGAAAATAATTTAACTTTAAACTCTTTATTTTATTCATTTTTACCCTTAATGAGAAACTTTTATAACCACAAAAATGTCACGCTCCACAAAGCTCTTACCCCTTAATCTTTTAAGACCATACGTTTCAAAAATCTTTTTTTTTTCTTAAATTTCGTGCTGAGTCAAACTACCTCATCTAAATTGAAACGGAGGAAGTATATTTTTTGATACATTCAAATATATTTTAGTATTCTCTTCGTTTCACTTTAGTAATATAGCCAGTGGAGTACGAGGGTCAAAGTTATTAATTTTGATCGCGAAACTAGATATAAATTCTTTAAATTTTTGAAACTAAAATTTATATATTTCAAAACTACATAAAAGTATTTATATATATATATAT
>NW_017672920.1:77417-92626 GCF_001879085.1 Nicotiana attenuata
TATATATATATATATATATATATGACTTGAACCCATAATTTATATTTGATCTAACATCACATTAAATCACGTGACAATTTCATATCTAAAAATTTAAACATTATCGTAGGTACAATCTATGTAGTAATTATATCTACAACACGTATGAACCCAAATACCCTATTAGACTCAGTTGCATTCTGAAAATAGTGGGGTTTTCCATCATTATTTTTTGATAGATCCGCAGTTAACACTAACATGTGTTATCTTTTAGTTCCCCTTATCAAGTCAATGAGAGAACTCTCGCTGCAGCACAACTAATCGTTGTGCAACTAACTGAAACTAAAACTCAAGATTAAAAAGAAAATTTAAGTGTGTTCACACAAACTGTTGGGGTTTTATTTAATTAAATATATAAGGGAGGTGTGAATGGGAAATGAAGGAAAAAGATTCGGAGGGAAACAAAAGTTTGAACTTTGAAGTGTTCCTTTTACTAAGACAATTTGTCCCTCATCGGAAATGGAAAGAAATTATTTGTGCTTATACAGAGAAGTACATCTTCTAGCTCTTAAAGAGTTGAGAAGAAGTGGTGCCGCGCGTCGTCGTTGTCGCTCGCTCGGCTTCGGACATAATTTATTTCCTTTTTTCCAATATTTTTCCGCGCGGATTTTATTTACAACGGTAAAATTTCTAACGGTCCTAAGGTCGTTTTCGAATTTAAAATTCGCGAGCAGACAGAAATATTTTCTGTCGAAAGGTACCTCATGTGAACATGTACCTTCGCACCTATTCAACCTAGACTGTTTGGCTATAAATTCAGAGACTTTGCCTCATTTCCACCACCTAAAATTTGTATACTCTCCCCTCTCTCTTCTATTTTTCTGCATTATCTTTTCAAAGCAAAACGTAAGCATAAGTGTGGTTTACTGCCGTTTGTTGAGTTCGACGAAGTTCTCTAATTTTCATTGCCAGTATTACAGAATAGTTGTTCTGTTGTATCCTAGGAAGAATTAATCCAACAACCTTGGACAACAATGAGGGGGCTAAATTCCTTAAGGAAACACAGTTCTCAGTTGGGCTTGGAACTTTTAATTATATTGTTTATATTTCTGTTTCTGTTTTGTTTCCTGTTTTATTTGCAGATTTTTTTTTCGAACATAGGTTTATAACACAAACAATTGAAAAGAGTTATAAACATGAAGCGCGTATCATTGTAATAAACATAAAAGCTAGTTACATATTACAACATATATAAGATGTTCAAAACACAAAATTAAAGCAACGAAAAAATAAACAAAGAATCCAAGGCCCTATAAGGAATCATTCTGAAAAGAGAAAACAAAATGAAAGATTATTAGTTTAGTGAGATTATCTCACCTATATATCTATATATAAAATTCTTCTTTATTTCCAAGTATACTACTATTTGTCATCATAATTTAGATCTTAATAGAGACCAATAGATTTCTGAGGACCCTCTCCTGCAACTGCATGATCCAATTTGGCTTGCTTGTTGCCCTCCAGCTTTAGTCCAAAGTGGATGTGAGGGAAATGTGCCCACTGCAAAATTGTGTAAATTCCAAAAGTTAAATTCTTGAGATAGATATATAAAGCATTGGTCACTGTTTTCTATTTAGTGCCTCTTCTGTTTGTCCTTGTGGAAAACCTAAAAATCCACATAGTAAGGTTAATTTTTTTTTTTTTTTTTTAATTTGCCTTTTTCAAGCTGGAGACTTTTTTTATTAAAAACTTGAATAGCTAGCTGAAACTAGCACAAGCTAAGGTTCTCTATTTTCCTCAAATTAACCATATCATTGACAAAGGTAACAGATAAGCTAGAATGAAGAGCAAGAAAAGTATCCAAGATTTTATAGCATTGATCTGTCTAACTAAGAAAAAACTTTGCACATAAAATATTGATATATATTATGCATGCAGTGTTTATCATTTCATTCTATTTCTTCATACGACTAAACCTATCCACATAGCAAAAGTTACTTTAAATTGAAGTAATTTTTTCTAATTCTCATTCCATGAAAATCTATCTATATACTTATGTTTTATGGTACAGCTTACATTTTTGGCAGCAGTGCTAAAAGCTTCACGGTGAGTAATATCAGGATTGCTGGCCTTTATCCTTTGGATCTCCTCCCTACACATTGAATATACAACATCATATATATAGTAAACACACATCTTACGTACGTTACATGCTAGGTGAAATATTAAGTGAACTTACTTGATAAATCTGTTGTAGGCGGAAGGAACACGTTGTCTTTTCTCTGGTGCTGCAACATGGGTTTTATTAAATTAAAAATAAAAATAAAAGGTATACATGGTTTAGGTAAACTACGATATACTCCAAGATTCCATGAAATGTTGAGCTCAGAGGCGGAATCAGGATTTGAATCTTATGGGTTCGGAATTATAATTCTTTTAAATTATTGGGTTTTAAATTAACAAGTTGTACATATTCAATGAATTTTTTAAGACAAATACATGATTTGAACAAAAGTTACTGAGTTCGGCCGAACCCGCTTCCCGCACTCTAGCTCTAAACCTAGTTATTCCAAGAAAAGACCTAAGAGAAAAAGGGGTGCAGCAAAGAATACAGAAGTACTTAACCAATGTTTCAAGATACTTATTAAAGATGAGTTGGAATGTTGGATATAAGTGTAATGTCACAATCAACTTCAGATCCTAAGTAAATTAAAGCAGATAATTCAGGCACTCCCCTTTAGCAAATTTGTCATGGTACTCATCCCATTCACAACATGACAAGTGGCCCTTCTATTTGTAAAGAATTCTTATTAAGATGGATAAACTGCTCTTCTTTGAAGTTAAATTGATTTTGGTCCCCTATCGTGAAGGTAAACTTAAGCATAATTTGTAAGACAAAGAAAGGGTAGGTTTAAAACTCTTACTCATATTCAGATTTAATTTCCACGAACTCCTATTAAATAAAATAAAAAATGTACTCCTACATATTACATTAAATTACTAGTACTATGAAACTTTTACTCCCTCTGTCCCAATTTATTTGATGTATTTCATATTTCAAGAGTCAAATTTCTCAAATTTGACTATGAATTCAGATATAAAATCTAGTACCTCAAATAGAATTTATATGTTTGAAAACTACCTCAAAAATACTGCTACAAGTCATAATACTTAATAATTTAAAATATTTAAAAAGGCATACAAAAAAATCGTGATCAAATTAAAGAAAAACTCATTTAACTCTTAAAATCATAAATGGATCAAATAAATTGGGACGGAATAAGAGTTTTGATAACAACACACACCTAGAAACACTTTAAAAAAATAGAAGAATAGAAATACCGTCTATATTGACAGGGTTAAGCGGACCCTTACATTAGTATTAAAAAAATTAAAACTGTGTGAAAGAATCCGAAACTGTAAGGTTATGGATGGAATAATCCAAGACCCTTTAAGCTCTTCGGATACCTTTAGGGGTCGTATGGTACATGAGATAAGGATTATAATAGATATCTTTTATATTAAAATGGTAAGATTAGTTATCCCATATAAAAGGTGGGATAACTAATCGCATGAGATATCCCGTCTCATGGGATATCCCACCATTATACCAAACAACCGCCTAGATAACCACTGAGAGATAAGTGTACGTAGCATCTTCTAAGAAAAACGTCAGAATGGGCTATTCCGTTCAGATAACAAAACAAATAGTACTACTACTAAGCTAGGTGTCTGTCTCTATGACTTCTTCATATCAATTCCAAGGGTAGGACAAGACATTCTATCAAGTCTCACTTAGGAATCTTATCATCAAAATACAGTTAGATTTAATAATGTCTGGTAGGTAAACATGTTTCATTGGCGCGGCAAGGAAACACAGGAAATATATTACTATAAAAAAGACAGTCCGGTGCACAAAGCTCCCGTTATGCGTGGGGTAGGGTAAGGACCGGATCACAAGGGTCTATTGTATGCAACCTAGCCCTGCATTTCTGCAAGAGGCTGTTTTTACGGTTCGAACCCGTGACCTCCTAATCACATAACAACTTTACCAGTTACGCTAAGACTCCCTCCGGAAAATATAACATAAGATCAAAGGAAATTGAGAGAGAAAGAGAGAGCTTACGGCGTATAGGCATGGTTCTAGGTTGATCATCTTCAGGAGATGTACCAATGGCAGAAAATCTGTGATAATTGGTAGAAGAGGATGACCCACATGCTTTACTAGCATCTTCAATATTTGATCTCTGCTGCTTCTTTCAAGTAAATTAAATGAGAGCCATATATATGAGCATTAATTAATATGTCACTTCCCTCCCCTCCCTTACCCCAAAAAACAAAAGATTAATTCAAGAAAGATAGACTAATTACTGACAGTTAAGTAGTGATGATGTACTAGTTTATGTAATTTGCATGCATTTATATTCAAGTGGAGATACATAAGGCGGGACTCATTAAGGAAGAAAGCAGAAGATTACGGACCCAAACTAAATGGATTTAACTGATACTCTGACTAAAATAATTTAACATTATTAGTATAATTTAACTTGTTGTACAACACTATTTCCCTCGTCTATACTCACTAACGGTGGAAATATATATTTACGCCATCAGTTCATATTCCAACGATATCTACGGGTAACCCCTTCATAAAAAGTGAAATTTCTAATCTTGAAAATAAGGTAGGTTATCTGATTCAATAGGTAAATGTGACCTAATATTGTAAACAATTTTTTTATGTCATTGGTGTATATAAGCTAAACTCTTTAGGGGTTGTTTGATTTGCAAACAAGTTATGCCGTAATCATAATATGGGGATTACAATGCGGGGAT
Source organism: Nicotiana attenuata (assembly GCF_001879085.1). Classification (NCBI taxonomy): domain Eukaryota; kingdom Viridiplantae; phylum Streptophyta; class Magnoliopsida; order Solanales; family Solanaceae; genus Nicotiana; species Nicotiana attenuata. Next base: position 82,230 of record NW_017672920.1, read on the forward strand.
TGAATAATAATGAGATTATTTGGTGAATATACTTTTTTGGATAGATGTTTGGTTCATTGAATTAAAAATATAAAACATGCATTTTTTAACCATAAGTTTCAAAAATATTTCTTCAATTCTTAAATTATGTATAAAGTCAAAGTGTATCACATAAAATAAGAAAGAGGGAGTAGAATAGAAGTAAAAATTAGAACACTATTTCCACATTCTTGTTTGACCATCCAGGGAAAGAATTCCAAATGAAAGAGAACACAAACACTAAAAAGATTATGGACTAACTACTATTATACCTCTAGATCTTGAAGGGGGAGAGACTGAAGCAAAGATCCAATATTAACAGAAAGCAAATTTGCACAGTGTCCACACCTTACTGTCACTATTGTCATCATGCTGCTGCATGGAACGCTAACCTGACAACAATACATATTAGTAATATTGAAGACTTTTACGTATTTTCTTAACATATTTACCTAGTCTAGTGTTATATTAATTTCTATAGACTCCCTTTTCCCAAACACATGAACTAGAAAATCCATATGTTTGAGATGAATATATAGTCTAGTTTATTTTTCTAATAGCTAAGACTTCATGAATAGAATGGAGTTTACAATAAAATGATGGAGTTTGTTAATGTAGCTTAGCTTTCACAGTGCAAAAATACAAAGGCTCACATATCTACTAAAATTAGTACTACAACTGTTACTAAAAGGCTAAGATATCAGACTCTACAATTCCCATGTCTTACATGGGTTATAACTATAAGGATCTTCTTTTAAAGGAACCTCTTGGACTCTCTTCCTTTTCTTTCCTTTTCCTTTCGGTGCTCTTGACTTTTTCTGACCTTTGCTCAGTCTGTCACCAGAAAAGTGAGAGTACTGAACAAAGACAATGACATGACGAGAACAGAAACTATGAATTCCATAATGACTATATAAGAGGCAATCAAACTTTCTTTTTAGAAAAAAATAAAAAGATCGCACACTACCCTCTTCATATTTCTTGTCAAAGCGTTCACGCAAAAGAACCGCACCCAAGGAGTGTGATATAGACCGTCTACCATAATGCATACATTAGTTCTTTTCAAGTGGAATAACTACTCAATGTATATGCCCAAATCGAAAGGGTTTATCTAACTAGCCATGTTCCTCAGATAGGAAGAAGAATAATAAGAGAACTCTTTCTATCAATCTGATTTTCACATAAACTAAAGTAGATTTTAATCAATGTGAAGAAAAAGATATGTTCTGAGTTGAGTATTATCCAATGGACAAATGAATAGTACGATAGACTGAAGGAAAAAACCCCACCCCATGATCTTTACTGTTTTATATTCAGGAAACGAATTTAATGGCATCGAAGATTAGAGTACACAATTATTTATGATCAGCCCGGAAGTACGAACCTAAGGGAAATTAAAAGAGGAGCAATAAATAGAAGAATTAAACGGAAACGTTAACCAATTAGTGAACAAATCCAATTCTATCTTTATACGAGTAACTAACTTGTTAAATAGTGAAGTATTTAGTTGAGCTCTTGCAAATCCTATTCACAAGAACCCTATTAATTGATATAAGGATCAAATACTTTGCATCTGGTGAAAATAAAAAATCTTGGTTTTTTAGTCAAAGTAAAGTATGATTACTGCCTACTTCTTAAATATATGAGTAATTCATTTATCAGGTTTTGGAATAAACTGGATCTCAGTTCATATTCCATTCCATTAACTTCCTAGTTTAAAATTTCTAACTGAAGAGAAGACCCCCAGAAAAAGGAAACAAGGAAAAAGGAAAAAAAAAAAAAAAACTTGGTTTCAATTAGTAGAAGCATAACATAAAATATGCAATTATATACTTCACTTTCAAGAAAATTCTCTCCAACCTTTTAACACTTTTCTAGTCCTTGCACTCAAAAAAAGACTTCATTTCACCATATATAATTTTGTAAATTCTCACAAGATTTGCCTTCACATAAAAAAAAAATCCAGAAAAGGAACTGAACTTTTAGTATCATTTATCTACATGAGCATAGAAAATGGAGTTTTTTTTTTCTCATGATTTGCTCTAAATTAGCATGCATGGTAAATTTTTTAAAAGGTTGTAAATTTGAGGAGAGGAACAAAATATTCAAGAAATGAAAGAAAATTGAGAAGTGTACCGCAAGAATGGTGTTGCAAAAGTTGCAGTGGACATAGCAAACACGTTCCGAGGAAGACGAATATGTTATGTCTAGAGACATTTTTTTGTTTTGTCCTTTTAAGGTTTTTGGCCGGGAATCGCGGATCCACGAGGTAGATCAAGGATTCAAGGAAAAATAGAATCAAGAAAGAAGCTAAAGAAGAAGAAGAAGATGAGTTATAATTGAAGTGTCCAAATCAAGAAATATGAACATATGTAGTGTTTTGTTAGTATTTAATTATAGCAAAAGCTGAAAGATAAAAGTTCACATAGACAGGAAAAAAAGAAATGTAAAGGGAAGAAAAACCTAGTAAGGAGGGATGATAAATATGGGTATGATTTTAGGGAGATGAATGAAGGCAAGGGTACAAAACAACACATATTAGAGGTGAAGAGATGGATGGGATGGGATTGGTCTGGTCGGTATTGGAGCAAAGTTAGGGGCAGATCCAGAATTTTAACTTTATGAATTTCTACGAAAATTCTAAAGTTTGTGAATTTCTACAAAAATTCCAATTTAATATTATTAATAACGGAGTTTACGATCAAATTAGTATTTATAAATATTTTGAATTTCTTAATATATAGAGAGTCTAAATAAAAACTACTAAGTTCATGTGAGTTCGTAATCAACACTACATCTGCCCCTAGGGTTATGCAACTTGGGGTGTGGGTGAGGTGTGGGGGGGGGGGAGGGGGGGGGAGAGGGAGAGGGAGAGGGAGGATTAGAATGAAGGATGAGAAGTGAGTGAAGGAAGTAGTGGGAGTACGGGATCCATAGTGGTATATAGGTACTGTTGTCATGCATATGTATACGTAGTACTCCCCCGTTCCAGTTTATATGAATTTGTTTCCTTTTTGATCCGTTGCAAAAAGAATGATCATTTTCTAAATTTGGAAACAATTTAGCTTAAACTTACAATTCTACCCTTAATGAGAAGCTTTTCTAACCACAAAAATACTGTGGGCCCTTTTTGACTTATTTAGGACCAGAAATTCCAAAAGTCTTCATTTTTTCTTAAACTCCGTGCCTAGTAAAATAGGTTCACATAAATTGGAACGGAGGGAGTATCAATTAATGGAGTACGCAAAAGTGGAGACGCCCACCTTAACAAGAATACTCCCTCCCTTCACTTTTAGTTGTTTACTTTTGGCTTTCCAATCCCTTTAAGAAAAACCCATAATAATGATAACAATTTCAAAAAGTCTTGAGAAATGATTTTGGCAATGAATAGTTATTGATAAGAGAAAAATAGGAAAAAAATATTATCTTTTTCTTGATTTGCTAAAATGGACAAGTAAAAATGAAAGGAGTAGTTCTTTTCTAGGATAAAACATTTATTATAACTATTTTTTATAACAGAGTGTAATATTTATATGCTATATAAAGAAAATGATATTTTACTAAAAATAATTAGAAGTAACATAAGGCAAGTATGATTGTATAACATGTTACTGATATTGCATTAAATATTTCCGGTGCGTATGAGTTAAATAGTAAAAAAGAAAGTTAAACTTTCAAATATTGAAAAGGTAAGTTTGGAGGATATGGCATTCTAGATTTTAGAGAGAGTGGGGGACTGGATATTGGATTCTTTTACTGTGGGGGGTGGGGGGTGTTATGATTGAAGGAATGAGTGGGTGGGAGTCATCAGTCATCATCTGGTTAAATGACCACGTCTCTGCTTTATGATAATGTGAAGCGGACGAGGGGGGCGATACAAGATATTAATGCATTTGGAATGTTTTGGGATTAGAGGAGTGATTTTATTTTGGGTGACACCCAACAATAGTTGTATGAGGTCTTTTTTTTTAAAAAAAAAATAAATAAAAGTTACGCCACAGGTGGCACATTCTTTTCATTCATTCAAAAAAATCAGTTACAACAGAGAGATAGATCAGCTACTATCCCAGTTTACCTCCTTATCTGAACCCTTCTCTATTAAAAGGTTACAAAAACTTACAAAACATGCTAAGGATTACCAACAGGTAACTTAACAAAAAGAGGACATCCTATCATAAAAAATAGTTTTTCCTATGCTTATGTCTTAGAGAGGCCATTTGCATCAAATCCAACCTATATGGTCCCTTAGCTCCTTTAGGTAGAGTATTGACCGATGTAAATACATGATCTGAATTTTCAATACTCCATTTTGCTAGAGCATCGGCTACTTGATTGACCTCTCTAAATCCATGTTGAATTCTAACATTAGCCATGTTGATGTAGTTCTTAGTTTTCAACACAATTTCCAACATATGCCATGGAGGTTTGCTATATCCATTCAACATGTTGATAATCAGAAGTGAGCCACATTCAAGAATTATATTAGAAAAATCATTTGTAATACACCACTGAACTCCAAACAAGGCAGCCTTGGCTTCAGCAAAGTTGCTACTGCAGTTCCCGAACGAGGAGGCAAAAGCCATAATCATGTTGCCGTTATGATCCCTGTAAATGCCCCCACCACCTCTAGCTGATCCTTGTATATTTCTACTCCCATCAGTGTTCATTTTAATCCAAGAGTCAGGTAATTTTTCCCACTTTACCAGCTTGCACTCACTAACGGGGGAAAGTTGCATAATTTGATCACAAAGACCATACCAGTCGGCAGCCAGTTCCTGTTAACCTTAGTCTTGGATACAATCCATTTGAGGTGGATGAGAATTTGGTAATGAATTCTCCTAATTGAGGTGTTAGAGTCCCCATATCGAACAACGCTCCAAGCCTTCCAAATTTCCCAACAAAGAATCATAGGTGTGACTTGAAGTACAGTTTGATGAACACTATTCTTTGGCTTGGTACTCCACCACCTTGTAAGCATAGTCGTGATAGGAATTTCTTCCCATCCTACGCCCAACGGACTACCAAAAATCTTTTAGATCTGTGAGGCTATTTCTCCTCCCATGAATGTATGATGTAGGGACTCTACCTGTGGATTCCTGCCACAGAAATACATGAATACAATATTCTGGCTAAAAATGGAAAGAACATCATCAAAAGGCAATTTGTTTTTAAGGATTCTCCACATAATGAATGACATATTAAATGGGAGAAACTTGTGCCAAATCTTCATCAATAAAGGTGATCTATCTTTCCTCTGTCTAGCAATGTTCTAGGCTGAAGAAGTAGAAAAAGTTCCATTTACATTAGATGTCCAAATAGGCACATCTAGACAATTTTGATCAGCAATAGGTATGGTGAGAATGTGCTCCGCAAGAAACTCTGGAAAGTGCATATGTTCAATGCTCCAATTACCATTACTAATCAAGTTTTTGACCACTTGATTGCCATGAATTTTGCCCACCAGTATGATCCTAGCGATTGCACCCATATCTGTCAAATTATCCCACCAAAGATTACTATCTCCACCATTTATTTTCCACAACATCCCATCTTCCACTATTTTCCAACATCTCAACATATTCCTCCACAGTTGCGACTGGGTTGAAATAGATAGCTTGGCCACTGGTGAGATAAATCTGTAGTATTTAGAGCTGAGGAAATAAGACCACAAAGACTTACTAGTTCTAAAACACCACCATCTTTTCAAATTGAAACTTTCACTGATACCTTGCAACCTTCCGAAGCCCAATCCTCCCTCATCAGTAGGGTAACACAAATTGGACCAAGAACTCTAATGGTATTTCTGCTTTCCGTCTTTTGAGCCCCAAAAAAATCTTGCCATGTGTTTTTCAATCTCTTTGAAGACTGCTTTTGGAGGTTCAACAACAGCTAGAAGATGAATAGGTTGTTATTGAAGGACATGTTTAATTAAAATGGTCCTACCTCCCACTGATAATAGTTTACCATGTCATCCAGTTACATTCTTCACTATCTTGGCTACCATCTCATTATAATATGCAATCCTTTGTCTTCCCACATAGAATGGACATCCCAGGTAAGTAATAGGGAAATTAGCATGCCTATAACCTGTCACTTCCTTCACTCTAAGAATCTGATAGTTTGTAGCTTTTGGGTTAATTAGAAAACAACTTTTATCTATGTTAATCAACTGTCCAGAATATTTTTCATAGTTTTGCAATTGACCTATAACCAGCTCCAACGATCTCTTATTACCAGAAGTGAAAATCGTAACATCATCTGCATATGCAAGATGTGTCACTTGCAGTCCTTGACACTGCATGCTGAAGCCCCTAAAATGATTTATGAAGGGTAGTTGATTAAGCATTCTTGATAGAACTTCAGCCCCTATGACAAAAAGAGCGGGGGATAACGGGTCACCCTACTTTAGTCCTCTGTTAGAATAAAAAATCCTTGCCTTACACCATTGATCATGACTGAGTACCAATCATTGGAGATGGAACTCCACCCCAAATCAATCCAGCATTCAGAAAAACCAAATCTTCTCAAAACAGCTACCAAAAAGTGCCAATTGACTATGTCATACGCTTTAGTCATGTCTAGCTTGAGAGCAACATTACTACCAATATTCTTCTTCCCCATATGTCACGATCCGAATTTCCCACCGTCCGGACCGTGATGGCACCTAACATCGCACTCTCTAGGCAAGCCAACGTTAGAGTTCTATTCACCTTTTTCCTTTACATATTATAGTTAAAATTAACAAAGCTAAATTAAACAAAAATAAATGCAGAGGTGTATAATAAATCGGTTATCTAAATACTATTAACAATACCGAAACTGTTACCACCCAGAAACTGGTGTTACAATCCACGGACATACGACGAATTACTACAAATACTGGTCTGAAAGAATTTACATCTGTCTAGAAAGAAAGGAAAACAGGAAAGTGTAAACATAGGAGGGAACGCCAGGGCCTGCGGACGCCAGCAGGACTGCCTTGGGTCTTCTAGATGAAGTATCTGCAACCGACCTCTCGATCAGCCACTACCAGCTCCGAAATCTGCACAGAAAGTGCAGAGTGCAGTATCAGTACAACCAGCCCCATGTACTGGTAAGTGCCAAGCCTAACCTCGACGAGGTAGTGACGAGGCTACGACGGGGCATTTACAATATAACCTGCATACAATATATAATAAAGCAAAAGGATGTACGGAACGAAATGGAACAGTAACTTGCAGCAAAAATAAATATGGAACTCAATTATCTTGCCAGTACTCAGCTATAACCAATCCTTAAGAGAGTTACAATACTACATAATAAAATCACAGCAGAGGAAGAATACATAAATAACAAATTGATGCGGCGCGCATCCGGATCCCACCATATCATCAGTAACAATTTGAACATTCACCCTTATTACTCCTGTTGCGGCGTGCAACCCGATCCCACCAATCCACCCGTATTACTCCTCAATATATCACCCTTATTCCTCCTATTGCCGCGTGCAACCCGATCCCACCAATCCACCCTTATTACTCTTGTTGCGGCGCGCAACCCGATCCCACCAAACAATCACATTTCACCCTTAATCCTCCTCAATATATCACCCTTATTCCTCCTATTGCAGCGTGCAACCCGATCCCACCATATCAGTACCAATCACACGATAAGAACAAGTATCTCACAATTTAGCTCAAAACCCTCCACAATACTTATGCCTCAAACCAAAGTAAATAGAAGGCTATACACTTATGAAACTTCACTCAATTACTACTACACAGCGAGACCAACCAAAATATACCATGATACACTGATAAACCAACTCAAACCAATAATGTAACATAATGAAACTACGGAACAATTACTACCTTCAATAAAGAAAACAACATCTAACAAGAAGCAATTAAACATGGAAGCACCAATAAGCATGTAGCAGTTAAGACAGGAGAACAATATAATAGGAACGGGGAAGGGAACATGCTAAACAGATAATTTGGCGGCGCATAGGTACTCGTCACCTCACCTATACGCCACACACATGGATTTTTCACATAGAAATTAAGTCGGGGATCCCTAATCCCTCAAGTCAAAGTTAGACACAACACTTACCTCAATCCAACGGCTAAGTCAACGCTCAAATACAGCTTTTCCTCTAGATTCCACCTCTAATCCACTCGTATCTAGTCATAATTAACTTAATACCATCAATTATGAGTTCCCCAACATTTTTCCCAAAAAGTCAAAAATCGACCCCGGGCCCGCTTGGTCAAAATCCGGAATTCGAACCAAAACCCGATTACCTATTCACCCCCGAGCCCGGATAGACAATTGATTTTGGAATCCTACCTCAAATTGAGGTCTAAATCCCTAAATATCGAAATTCCTAAGTTCTACCCAAAAATACCCAATTCCACCATGAAAACCCTAGATTCTAGGATGAAATCTTGTAAAAAGAAGTAAAAGATTGAAAGAAATGAGTTAAGATTCACTTACATATGATTTGGGAAATAAATGGTCTTTGGAAAATCGCCTCTTGAGGTCTAGGTTTTGAAAAATGGGAGTGTGAGCACGTGATTTTTGCCCTATCTGAATTACTCCCAGAAATTCAAACAAAATGATTTCTTTCATTATTTGCAATTTTGTGAATTTTTTGTGACATTTTATGTTAATTGTTTGCATTTTGTTTGTGCATTTCTACTAATGAAAAAAAAACAAAATATGCTTGGCATGTGCATTTAGGGCTTAATTTCACATCTTGGGGTTAATTAGTAATTAAGTTACTTTACAAAGAAGAAAATAACAAAAATAGTTCATTTTGTATTTTTAACCATTAATTTTTGAATTTGTCATGAGTTTTCCTTTAAATCAGGACTTAATCAATTTCGTGGAAGTAATTAGTTTAATTTTGGAAATAAATTAGGTCTCATTTTAATCTTTGCATTTTTTATAAAATCAAAAAAAATATATATATATACAAAATGAATTACAAAAAATAAACAAAGGAAATAAAAATGAAAACAAAAGCATTTAAAAGAGGGTGCTTTAATAATACTCATTTTGGGCCATTTCAGTCAAATTAATCAGCCCAAAAGGAAGACCTCACTCCCAAACCCGGTCTCCCAGTCCAAGCCCAAATCACCCAACCCGGTCCAGCCTCCACACCCTACCAAAACGACCCCGTTTTCCCCAATTTAATCACAACCCTCGATCCTTTTGATCCAACGGACGAGAACTGCCTAGGTTTTGTGGTATAAATATGTCCTAACACTACCCTACCCCCCTCAGACCCCCTCACCCTCCCGTCTCTCTCACCTGTTCATCAGAGACGCCTAACCTCGCCGTCCTCCGCCGCCTGCCGCCGGCCGGAAATCGCCTCCGCCGGCGGCGATCATCCAAATCACCTGAAAATTACACCACTTCTTCATCTCATCTTCCTCGTCACGATTCTAGCCTTATTTCTCCTCGAATCCCACCCCAAAACTTCGAATATTAGATCGAAGTTTTCCGGCCATGACACAACTTCTCCCAAATCGGTCCAAATTAACACCCTAGGTCCCTCTCCCCTTTCCCTATCCAAATCCCCGGTTAGTTTCTCTCGAATCTGCCCGGAATTGGTCGAATCTCAGTTTGAATATTTTTCGGCCAAGACCCAAAGTATGTCAAATGGTCCCAAATTGATACCCTAGGTTCATCTGAGTCTCCCCTACCCAACCCCATAGCCACTAGTCTCGAATATGCCCGGAACGTTACGAATCCCAAAGCCCGGCAGAATCCTAACTCAGAAATCTTGGGGATTTTGGACCGTAATTTCCCTAATCACGTGTTTTCTTTTGAAAAACACACGATTAGGGATGTTGCGTGTCAAGAATCCCGGAGGATTCACAACAATAGCTGGTCAGAGTTCGCCCCATAGTCAGTCGAGTGCTCAAAATTAGTAAGTTCTGTTCGATGCTGTTTTGATTCTGTATGCTCTTGTTCAAATCTGTTTTGATAATCTTTAACTCTTTAGGGCTCTTTTGATTTCAATTTTTTTCAGTATTTGAGCTTTTACTGTTGTTATTGGTTAGTAGTAATCAATTAGTTTAGTTTAGTTTAATTCAGTAATTGCGTTAATAATTCCATGTTCATGATCTAGCTTAAGTTTGTTCTTCATGTCAGTGCTGTTCCCAGTAGTCATATACGTTTAAGTGGTCTGATTTTGGGTTCAGTTAGTCGACTCCTAATTGTTTACTGCAGTTTGATTTTAATTGTTCCAACCTCTTGATTAGCTAATTTGTCTAGTTTGATTAGCCCTAGAAATAGATTGCTTGGTTATAGTTAATGGACTGGTTTAACTTAGTCAGTAATTTCAGGGGATTCAAAGGGTAGTTTAGGCATGGAAAAGGGTAGTTTCATTA
>NW_017672920.1:92644-146182 GCF_001879085.1 Nicotiana attenuata
AAAGGGTAAGGTTTACGATTTAAGATGGGTAAATTGTTGAAGTAAAGTAAGGGTAGAATAGGAATTATAATGGGTATAGAACCTTCTAGGATGGCCTATAGTGCATATTTCAGTAAACTTCGGATAGTTACTTGTGTAACAAGTCAAGAAACAAGGGGTACAAAATAGAATTAGAATAGGGACTAAGGGGTAAAAGGAAAATCTAAAATTGGACCCTAAGTTCACCTATAAATAGACATTCATTTGCCTTGATTCACAAGTTTTTGGAAGCCTAAAACCCCCCCCCCCCCAAAAAAAACAATTTTCAATCCTCCAAATTTGAAGTTCAATTCCAGCTCAAAAGCTCTCTTAGATCTTAGCTCTCTCCAAAATACAAAAATACAAAAAAAAAAAAAAGCAATGCAAAAATACAAAAACAGAAAACCTACTGTTGCATTAATGCTCTCGAAGTCAAATTAGAGTTTCAGTTGATAAGTTGCATGTTTCAGCTTAATTTCTGATTGTAGAGGCGTCTTGGTTGGTTTTCAGTGATTTTGGGATTTTCATCCAGACTGTTTTTAAGTTTGTTTTGGTCGTACTGTTTGGCTTTGAGCACGTCCAGATTTTTGGTTTGATTATTTGGGGTCTGCTCGTTGTTCTATATTGCTGGGAATCGATTACTGCTATTGCTGTTCGAGTTTCTGCTGTAGCTGACTTTTTCCCACTTCATTTTTATTCCCATTCCAGGTACACGATTTGGCCTTTGATAATTGTAAGTTGAAATATGAAAGAATGGAAGCATGAAATCTGAATTACTTCAACCTTTGTAACTGTGTGTTCAACATTCAGCTTTGATGTAGATTAAATTTCTGTTTGTATTGTACTAATATGGACTGTACCGGACTGTTTAGACTATTGGGCTTGTGATTGCTCATCTAAAGATTAGCTTTGAACTAGCACAGTTTGGTTAATTGTGTTGGTCTGACTTTTAAAAATCAGAAAAACATATTGTAGACTTGAGATCAATTCTGGCATTAGCACGTATGCTCGTATCAAGGACAATTTCAGGCCCAGTAAATGTGTGTGGTAGTACAGTACTTTAGTATCTAAAATTAGTGATCATAGATGTGGTTACTCAGTACACCTTCGCTGCACTAAGTCCATGAATTTAGCAAGAAGAGTTAGTTCCATGTTAATTCGTTGATTTGAACGATTGTATCTCGTTTCCTCTGTTTTAAAGATCACTGATTACCATTAAAGCAATATGAAATAAGATCAAGGCTCAACGGCCTGTGCCGATTGAGTGGGACCTCAGCTCTACTAAAGCCCGTCCCAACTCTAGTCCTAATTCGTTTCTCATTTAGGCCTCTGCAAAGGCCCCTAAATGGTTTACAGCCTTCTATTTAAAACATGAAGCTGGATTGAAACTCCACCTCCCTGGGCTAATGTCGAAGCCCAGTGACTTGACTCTTGCAAGTAGGCTAATAACTAATTAAGTAGGGCCTTTCCTTATTTTTAGAGAGACAATACGTGAATATAAAAATTGTAGATTACCCCAGGGATGCCTTTAATGAAATGAGCCTCGCTAAATAAAACACATAAGTCGCGGGGCTCTCAATAAATGCTGTATATAAGAAAATATACTTAGAAATCGGGTGAACCGTTTAGCGAATTTTACAGTTTTCCCCAAAGATAATAAACGCGTAGTTGCTTTAGGCGCGTATTTTAATAATATTACCTTTCTAAATGTGGGTGCACATTTATGTGACCCAAATCCAAATCTCAACGAAGTTGAAATGTGGTGACAATCACGGGTGCACTGGTGCGACGTGGTTCGAGGCGCATTTTCACGACGTTGCAATTCTTATAAAAAATAACAATAAAAATGGTTTACTAATAAAAGCATAAGCTAGAACATGTTTTGGAAATCAGATAGAAGCAAATACAACAGTTAAGCGACCGTGCTAGAACCACGGAATCCGGGAATGCCTAATACCTTCTCCCGGGTTAACAGAATTCCTTACTCGGAGTTCTGGTTCGCGGACTGTTAACATAGTCATAATCTCCTCGGATCGGGATTTAACCGGTGACTTGGGACACCATTAATCTCCCAAGGGGCGACTCTGATTTTTAATTAAATAATCCCATTTCGATTGTCACTTCAAGTTGGAAATAACTCCCTTATTATTATATCCCTTCACGGGGTGTAGTAGTAGAAAAGGAGGTGTGACAGGGAGAATGAATGAAAAGTCCCATCCAAAATCATTTTTGAACAATTGCACATATTGCATTTGCGATCAGGGGTTCGCAAATCCGAACCCCGCAAATGCGAACATCCCTCCGCAAATGCGAAGAATGTCCAGGACCTGCTACTATCACAAATGCGAACAATTGTTCGCAAATGCGACCTATTCTTATCGCAATTGCGATCCTGATCTTCGCAATTGCGAAGGTCCCCTCCCTGCCCTACTGCTCGCAAATGCAAAGCTTCTTCGCAAATGCGAAGTCTGCAGACCTGAAGCATACCAGTAAAATTCCTAAGTCTAAATCACTCCGTTGCCTATCCGAAACTCACCCGAGCCCTCGGGGCTCCAAACCAATCATGCACACAAGTCTTAAAACATCATAGGAACTTGGTCGTGCGATCAAATCGCCAAAATAACATCTAATACTAAGGATTTAACACCAAAACACATAAAATTCTTAAGAATACTTTGAAATTTCTCTTTTCTCAACCGGATGCCCGAATCACGTCAAATCAACTCCGATTCTTACCAAATTTTGCAGACATGACTTAAATATAATACTAAACCTGTACCGAGCTCCGGAACCAAAGTACGGGCCCGATACCAATGAGATCAAACATTAATCGATTTCTTTAAATCATTATAACTTCAGTCTTACAATTTTCATCAAAAATTTATTTCTCGGGCTTGGGACCTCGGAATTCGATTCCTGGCACACGCACAGGTCCCATATTTTACTACGGACCTATCGGGACCGTCAAAATACGGGTCCGGACCCGTTTACCGAAAACGTTGATCGAAGTCAACTAAAATTAACTTTTTAGGCCAAAAATTATTATTTCATAAATTTTCCACATGAAGGCTTTCCAAAAATACGCTCGGACCATGCGCGCAAATCGATGAGAGATAAAATGAGGGGTTTTAAGGCCTTGGAACACGAAATCGAGCTCTAAAATAGAATATGACCTTTTGGGTCATCACATCTCTACCTATAAAACAACCGTTCGTCCTCGAACGGACATAGAAAAGTACCTGAGCCGGTGAAAAGATGGGGATATCTGCTCCGCATATCGTACTCGGACTCCCAGGTAGCTGCCTTAACAGGCTGACCTCTCCACTGCACACGAACTGAAGGATAACTCTTCGATCTCAACTGACGAACCTGCCGGTCTAGAATAGCTACCGGCTCCTCCTCGTAGGTCAAATCATTGTCCAACTGGACAGTGCTGGAATGTAGCACGTGGGATGGATCGCCGTGATACTTCCGAAGCATGGACACATGAAACAGTGGATGTACCGCTGATAAACCTGGTGGCAACGCAGTCTGTGGGCCACCTCTCCCACTCGATCAAGGATCTCAAAAGGCCCGATGAACCTAGGGCTTAACTTGCCCTTCTTTCCAAATCTCATTACACCTTTCATTGGTGACACCTGAAGCAACACTCTCTCTCCGATCATGAATGCCACGTTACGAACCTTACGGTCGGCATAGCTCTTTTGCCTGGACTGAGCTGTACGAAGTCTATCCAGGATGATCTTAACCTTATCCAAGTCATCTTGTACTAAATCTGTACCCAATAACGAGCCTCCTGGTCACGCCTAACTCTAGTCCTAAAAAGGATAAGCGGTCGCTGCAAATATAATCCGGTCTAAAAGTCCGGAGTCGAATCCCACAGAGAACTAAGGCTTAGCTATATCTGTTCAATATCACTCAGAAGACAAGCTCGACAATTCCTAAGTTATAATATTAAGATTTTTATGTCTAACAAATTAAAGAAGTAAATTAAAAACTAGGGATACTAAGGGTTGGAGAAAAGATTAGGAGGTCTAGAGTTAAGATTTCTCCAATTGTCGGAATCCTTCCCGCTACGTCTTCTATAATTTTCCCTATGTATTCTCTACCGATCACGAGTACTCTGAGTGTCGTAGCTCTCTCTCGAGCAACTACCACAATTTACTAGATGTATTCTCCCAAACTACACTAGCTAGCACTAATTCACTACTCACTAGGATCGCACCAAGGTTTCGTTATCTCTAGTCTTGCCTTTAAACCCTCCATATTGATCTCTCACTTACGTTAGGAGTGATGTTACTCAACAACTACCTAAATATGTACTCTGTCTCGATCAGTACACACTAAATAGGTACAGTCAATTGATGGACATTCAATCAACAACAACAAACACGTAGTTGAACAAGTAGAGAAATCCAACGGCTTAATTATATACAAATATAACAAGAATTCATCCTACAAAAAGTTCTATCAAAATTCTAGATAACAAATTAGCTATTCATAATAGTATGCAAAACTACAATACTAGAATTCATAACCAATAATGGAAATAGGAAGAAGGAAGTGAGAAACTTGTAGAAGAATTCTCCGCCTTGCTCCTAGTGTGTTCTTGCCTCCTTAGGTCAAATCCCCGGTCTCCTTATCCTCCTTAGGTCTAAATTATGTCAAAAGTATGTCAAAGGTGCTCAAAATACCGTTTTTCCATATATATATACCAAGTAGGGTCGGGCCCAAACAATTACACCTTCTCCTATGCAAAAAAAGACACTTTTCCCGGACAGGACGTCCGCGGCCGCGGATTCAACCGCGGATTTGGCTGCGGATTTTACCTAGTTTCTGGCTCACATCTGCGGCCAGTGCGCGGCCGCGCACTTGTCGCACATTTTTCACCCTGTTCTCTTTGGAATTTGGAAAAACGTAAAACATGAAAGTTGTAGCCCTTACTAGATAGTGCGCAATATGCCTACTCGATTCTTCGTTCGTTCTTAACTATCATCCGTTGATCCCCGAACACGATCCCGACTTAATTCCTTGGGCTTCTACTCAGATTTCAAAGCTCTAAATCACTTGAATTCATTCCATAACATCTACATAGCTCGGAATCACTCCTACAAGGCATAAAACACACAATTAGTGCAAAATACTAGCGATTAAAGCTCAAACTCAATTAAAGTGCAGTAAATTAGAGTGTAATAATTGACTAAAATACGTAATTATAGCCTATCATCACCTCCCCCGTCTCAAACCACCCAACCGATGATCGACACTGTCTACCATATAATGCCTCATAGGGAGCCATCTGGATGCTCGGCTGATAACTGTTGTTGTAGGCAAACTCCACTAACGGCAAGAACTGATCCCAAGAACCTCCAAAGTCAATAACACAAGCGCGGAGAATATCCTCCAAAATCTGAATAGTACGCTCGGACTGTCCGTCCGTCTGAGGATGAAATGCTGTGCTCAACTCGACCCGCGTACCCAACTCACGTTGTACTGCCCTCCCGAAATGCGAGGTAAACTGCGTACCTCGACCAGAAATGATAGGCACGGGCACACCATGAAGACGAACGATCTCACGTATAAATCTCTGCCAACTGCTCCGAAGAATAAGAAACTGCCACAGGAATGAAATGCGTTGACTGTTGATACCCAATGTTTCTCATAATATTTTCAAAAACTACGCATTGGCATCAATTAGTATTTTTTATACAATTTTTGCATTTTTAAAATATTTTAATTAATTTGTCCCAACATTTTATTTATGAAACAATCACCGATTGCAGCACCAATAGTTTTATAATAATTTTTGTGGCTTAATTTTATCATTTGTATTTGTACTAAGTTTCAATTATTGCACAAATAGCTACATTTGTATTTTTAGGATGCAATTGCAATTACTTTGCAATTATAGCCTATGCATGCATTATTATATTATTTTATCAGAAAATATCCTCTTATATTTTTAAAATATTAAATAGTTCTTTTAAAATATTTCCAGGCATGAAAATCATTTTTTTACAACCTTTAGTTATTTTTAAAAATTGTTTTATCAATTAAATGGGCATTTAATAAATGACCCTCTTATTTTCGGATTTTTAGCCTAAATTAAACACCCCCAAATCCCAATTAAATAAAAAACCAGTCCAAATCTACCCAGCCCAAACCCATAATATCCAACCCGGCCCCCAAACCCTTTAAATCCTGGCCGTTGATGACAGAGATCAACGGCCACCATCACCCCTTTCCTTTTTTAGTCCCAACGACCCCCAAACCCTAGCCATTTGCTTACACCCGCCGCCCCTGAAACCCTCTCCTCTCCAACTCTCTCTGAAACCAAACTTAACCCTATCCGCTGCCACCCAGAACCAACCCTAATCCCCTTGATTCCTATACGATCTATGGCTTCCCATGGTTGTACGAGGCCTCTACTTGTCTCCTATCTCCCCTGGTTGCTCAATTGTGTGGTTTCGTAGAAGGACCTCGAAGAGATCTGGTCCAGATCTCATTCAAAACTCTTCAAAGAGTCTGTCTATGGTCTGTGAGTGCTTTCTATCAAAGTTTCACGGCTCAAATCTTTGATTCAAGGGCCAGTTTCTCTTTACCCTCTCTCTTTTCTTCAAAACCTAGCATTTGGACCTGAATCCGTCCAGATCCTTGTAGATCTGGAATGAGTTGAGTTCGTCATTGCTCTTTCCTTAAGGCTCCTTTATTTCTTTACTAATTAATCAATTTTTGAACATTTTTTGTTATATTAGGGTTTTTTTTTGTTTGTTGGTCGAACCTCTGGGTATCTGAAGTATTTTCAAACTTCCATGGCTATTCTTTTAGGTTCTTTTACTTCTCTACTACTAACCGGTTTTTAAACACTACACTATTTCAGGTTTTGATTTCTATGATTTCTATTTGTTCAAACCTCTGTGTGTTGACATGCTTTCAAGTTTTCCATGGCTGTTTTCCTTCTTTAAGCGTTTTCAAATTAGGGTTTTGAATTATTTTTCTTCTAAATTCTCTGTGTTCCTAAAAGTTTTACTCAACCTATTTTGTTTATGAGAATTGATATGTTCTTTCCAGAATTGTTGAGTGATTTGCTCTGTCAGAATTTCGTGCGCATGATTCTTGATTATTTCCATGTTTATGACCTTAATTGGTCGTTCTTGCCTTATTTGACTGCTGTATATTTACTGATTCTTTACATGATTCTTTCCTTAATTAAACCCTTGATTATTTTATTCTGAAGTTCTTTATTTGGTTTGATTTGAACTCCTTTCCTTAATAAGGCCTCTAATTCTTTACTTCTTTACTCAGTTTGATTGAACCTCTTGCCTTAACTAGTTCATGTCATTACCGTTGGCTAATTTTCCTCAATTAAAGGAGAAGACTATGCATAACCTCTTTGTGTGATTGATTCTGAGATCCCTTAATTGCTGATTATTGATTACTTTACCTTATTTGCTCTACTCTTGGACTACTATATAAACTCTTTTATCTAACTTCTTAGACACGAACATTAGTTCATCAACTACTCTTACACTCTAAAAAGTTCTCTGTTCTTCCTGCTACTTGTGATCTTCATTAGTCTATCCGTCTGTAAGCCAAGGCTGGAAATTGCACAATACCTATCTTACATCTTGTGTTCTCTTTCCCTAACTGGTATGCCTCTGATTAAATTTTAGAATCTAAACCTATGTGTTCATTTACTGCCTTAGTTCATCAGTCTTGAGTTCATTCCTGCTTCTGTTTACTGCTTATCTTGCATGCCTAATACACCTTGTTCAATATGTGATTAGCATGTCTCCACTTTACATGCCTGTTTACTATCTTGTTTAACATGTCTAACACTGTCTTGTTCCATATGTGATTAGCCTGTTTGCCTGACTACTGTTTATCTAGCATGCCTAAACTTTATTTTGTTAAGTGTGTGATTAGCATGTCTACACTTGTTGATACTTACCTAGTCTGTCCATTTAAGTTCTTGCCTATTCTGCCTTACTCCTGCTACGTTATCTAGTCTCTCCAGGGTAACTCTAGTTGTGTTGTTTATGTGTCCTCAACATGTTTCTGCTGTGATCTTTGCTTCATGTTTCAATGAATTACAATATATCTAACCTATTAGTTCTGTAGAACCCCTTGAGAATTCTATGCACCCTGTTGTTTATGTGCTCCACTATACACTAAGGTGTATTCTATGTGTCCCCAACCCCTCTTTCCTTGTGTGGAACCTGCTTGCCAAGTGTTTCTGAATAATGGTTGTTCTGTGATTTGTGTTTGACTTAAAAGTGTTTCTCATACTTTTTCTCAAGCTATTTTTACCTCCAAATCAGTAGTGGTTTTTTAGAAAACCTATTTAATTCTAAGAATCCTCTCCATACTGTTTACCAAAACTCTTTCAAATCATGTCAAGCACTCTCACTTATTCTTAGGTTATTAAGTGTTCCCTCTAGTATGTATACTGCTTAGAGGTCCCTGAGATCTCTCTGAACTCTGGCATATCAGGCCTGGCTCTTCCACACTGCACATAATCAGTCTTTATTTGAGAAAGTCTGGGTGTGAGCCCTGCCCGGGATCCTTGAGGTCCTTAGGGAACTTTGACACACCTGTACACAAATGTGGCAATGAATCTTGGGCATTTGAGACTAGTGAAGGCCTGGTACACTAGGATTTGCTTTAGGCCTACTTCAGGCTCCCTATAGCTAAATTTATATTCTATTTATGTAATTTTTATTCAATCATTGGTCTGTAATAATTAAGTGTAAACATATATTTGGGGTGACTAGTGAAAAGGGAGGGTAGTTGTATACTGTGGGTAAAGTTGGGTAGATAACATGCCTATAGGTTTTACTTTGGTTCAAATATGTTTTGTTAGATAACATGCCTATAGGGTTCATTTTGGTTCAAATGTGTTTTTTAGATAATATGACTATAGGGTTTTGCTTTGGTTCAAATAAGTTTTGCCTGCTTTATTTTACATGATTAGACATCATGCCCATAGGATCTAAAATCAGTTTTAATTAGAACTCATGCCTATAGGATCTAAAATCAGTTTTAATTAGAACTCATGCCCATAGGACCTAAAATCAGTTTGATTAGAACTCACGCCTATAGGTTCTGAATCAGTTTAATTAATTATCCTACTCGTTTCTTTAATGGTCTTCAACGCTGTGTTAATTAATGTCACTAGAAAGCATGCCTATAGGATAAAGGACTTCAAAATATTTTCCAGAATTGTGACTGCATATACACACTTAGGCAAACCTTAGGGCGTTAAAATTGAAAACAGTTCTGTTTATGTGTGAAATTATCCAGGCTTAACAGGCTATAAAACCAGTAGGCAAACTAGTTAGGATTCTGCCACTTTCCTTATGCATATCCTGAATCTGTAACATTCATCTACATACCATGTTCTTAGGATTTCTGAACTTTCTTCAAAACCTGTGTTTTAGACGTGCTGTTTGTTTTCCTATATACATGCGGAGGTAAATGTGAGCCTTTTTACTGCTTGTCTTTATTTGCTTGTCCTATATTTTATTTGCCTGTCGCCTAGATTTTTACCTTTTATAAACCTTAGGCTGTCTAGAACTGTCCAGATTTAGAGGTCCCAAATTCCTCCAGGACCACAAGGAAGGGACGGGTAGCAGCACGCTTAGAGGTTGTTAATTAAACTTGCTTATAACCACTTAGGGGAGGGTAATGGGTAGTAAAAGGATATGATGACATGTGTACTAATGTCACGTGTAGCCCCTTTCATTGAGGAGTGATTACCGGGCATTGCATGGGTATAATCCTGTAGGCTAATCAACTTAGGACTTCCCTTTCCCAATTCCCGTATGTGTTTAAATTCTCTAAATTTCCTTTTTCTTTACTTATACATGTAAGCTGTCCAAACCTCTTTTATCTTCACTATTTGAACTTCCTTAACCATATATGCATTTAAATGGGGGAAAGCTAATTTATTTGCAAATACTTGCTTGCTTGTTAATTGACTAATTCATATAGTTTATGTTCGGCCGGGACCCACCGTTGTGGACCGCGAGGGGTGCCTAACACTTTCCCCTCAAGGTTATTTCGAGCCCTTACCCAAACCTCTGGTAATGCGAACTAGTTACACGAGTTAATTACTCTAGGTGCCCTAACGCACCATAATCCGTTAGGTGGCGACTCTTCAAATACTCAATTCCCAAAAGGAAAAGAGTTATTCCCCCATGAACGTCGAAACCTGGACTTCCCCGCAAAAAGGGAAAAAAGGGGGCGCGACATTGACTTGGTCAGTCTATCCACAATAACCCAAACTGCATCGAACTTCCTCTGAGTCTGTGGGAGTCCAACAACGAAATCCATAGTGATACGCTCCCACTTCCACTCAGGAATCTCAATCTTCTTAAGCAAACCACTAGGTCTCTGATGCTCGTACTTTACTTGCTGACAATTTAAACACTGAGCTACATATGCAACAATATCCTTCTTCATCCTCCTCCACCAATAATGCTGCCACAAGTCCTGATACATCTTAGCGGCGCCCGGATGAATAGAATACCGGGAACTATGGGCCTCTTCTAGGATCAACTCACGAAGCCCATCCACATTAGGCACACAAAGACGACCCTGCATCCTCAAAACTCCATCATCTCCAACTGTAACCTGCTTGGCATCACCGTGCCGCACTGTGTCCCTAAGGACAAGCAAATAAGGGTCATCGTACTGCCGCTCCCTGATACGCTCAAACAAGGAAGACTGAGCGACTGTGCAAGCTAAAACACGGCTGGGCTCAAAAACATCTAACCTCATGAACTAATTGGCCAAAGCCTGAACATCTAAAGCAAGCAGTCTCTCACCAACTAGAATATATGCAAGGCTACCCATACTAGCTGGCTTTCTACTCAAAGCATCGGCCGCCACTTGGCCTTCCCGGGATGATACAAGATGGTGATATCATAGTCTTTCAATAGCTCCAACCACCTTCTCTGCCTCAAATTGAGCTCCTTCTTCTTGAACAAATACTGCAAACTCTTATGATCCGTGAACACCTTACACGACACGCCATATAGATAGTGCCTCCAAATCTTTAGCGCGTAAACAATGGCTGCTAGCTCCAAGTCATGAACTGGATAATTCTTCTCGTGAATCTTCAACTGTCGCGAAGCATATGCAATCACCTCGCCACCCTGCATCAACACCGCACCAAGTCCAATACGAGATACGTCACAATATACTATATAGGGCCCTGAACCTGTGGGCAACACCAACACCAGCGCCGTAGTCAAAGCTGTCTTGAGCTTCTGAAAGCTTGCCTCACACTTGTCCGACCATCTAAACGGGGCACCCTTCTGTGTCAACCTGGTCATCGGGGCTGCTATAGATGAAAACCCCTCCATAGACCGATGGTAATAACCCGCCAAACCCAAAAAACTCCGGATCTCTGTAGCTGATGTGGGTCTGGGCCAGTCCTTTACTGCCTCAATTTTCTTAGGATCCACATGAATGCCCTCTGCTGATACAACGTGACCCAAGAAATCAACAGAACTCAACCAAAACTCATATTTCAAAAACCTAGCATATAATTGGCTGTCTCTCAGAGTCTGAAGAACGACTCGGAAATGCTGCTCATGCTCCTCTCGGCTGCGGGAGTAAATCATGATATCATCAATAAAAACAATCATGAAGAAATCCAGGTAGGGCTTGAACACCCGGTTCATCAAATCCATGAATGTTGCTGGGGCATTTTTCAACCAAAATGACATCACTAGAAACTCATAATGCCCGTACAGGGTCCGAAAAGCTGTCTTGGGGACACCGAATGCCCTAACCTCAACTGATGGTAGCCAGACCTCAAAGCAATCTTTCAAAACACATTGGCACCCTGAAGCTAATCGAATCCATGAATGTTGCTGAGGCATTTTTCAACCAAAATGACATCACTAGAAACTCATAATGCCCGTACAGGGTCCGAAAAGCTGTCTTGGGGACACCGGATGCCCTAACCTCAACTGATGGTAGCCAGACCTCAAAGCAATCTTTCAAAACACATTGGCACCCTGAAGCTAATCAAATAAGTCATCAATCCTCGGCAACGGATTCTCGTACTTTATTCAACTGCCGATAGTCTATGCACATCCTCATTGGTGCACCCCAGGGCGAGACATTAGGTCTAATAAAGACCTTATCAAGCAAATCTTGCAACTTCTCCTTCAATTCTTTCAACTCTGGCGGGGCCATGCGGTACGGCGAAATAGAAATGGGCTGAGTGCCCAGAGCCAAATCAATGCAGAAGTCAATATCCCTGTTGGGTGCATCCCTGGCAAGTCTACAGGAAATACCTCTGGGAACTTCCGAACAACTGGTACAGAATCCATGGAAGGAACCTCCGCACTAGAATCACGAACATAAGCTAAATAAGCCAAACACCCCTTCTCGACCATACCTCGAGCCTTCATATAAGAAATAACCCTGCTGGTAGAATGAACATGAGTCCTTCTCCACTCTAATAACCCCGGCAGTGCTAAGGTCACGGTCTTGGCGTGACAGTCCAATATAACATGATAAGGTGACAGCCAATCCATCTCCAAAATGACATCAAAATCAACCATATGAAGAAGTAGAAGATCTACACTAGTCTCAAGACCCCCAATAATAACCACACACGAACGATAGACACGATATACAATAATAGAATCCCCCACCGGTGTGGACACATACACGGGAGCACTCAAAGAATCACGAGGCATAACCAAATATGAAGCAAAATAAGAAGACCATAGGAGTACATAGACCCTGGATCAAATAGAACTGAAGCATCTTTACTACAAACCGAAACAGTACCTGTGATAACGGCATCGGATGCCTCAGCCTCAGGTCTGGCTGGGAAAGCATAACATCAGGGTTGGGCCCCACCATTCTGAACCATATCCCTAGGACGGCCTCCTACTGGCTGGCCTTCACCTCTAAACGGCCTGACCTCCACCTCTAGTGGGCTGATCCCTACGTTTGGCTCCCGGACCCCTACCTCTAGCTGGTTGAGCGGGAGGTGCTGGGATCATGGCACGAGAACCCTATTGTTGTGGCTGAACACCCACTAATCTCGGACAGGTCCTCCGGATATGCCCATACTCACCACACTCGAAACATCCATCCTGATACTGCGGCTGAGGAAACTGAGACTGTCCCTGACAGGCCTGCTGACCGCGATAATAACTCTGAAGAGGAGGTGCTCTGATAGGAGCTGGCGGTGCATTATAAGATGGCTGCCCTGAAGGAGGTACATAAGGACCACGACCCCCTGAAGCTCCATGGGATATCTGAAGTGCTGAATAAAACGGCCTGGGAGGATGGCTCCTACCAAAAGTACCCCGGCCTCCAGATGAGGCCCCACTAAATCCATCGGAGTGACGAGGCCTCTTGTCAGACCCCTAACCACTCCCATGAGCTAAAACCATCTTAACTCGTCTGGCCACATTGGTTGCATCCTGGAAAGAAATCCCACTCCCTGTCTCCTTAGCCATCTGCAATCTGATACGCTGAGCAAGTCCCTCAATAAACCTCCTCACCCTCTCTCTCTCGGTGGGAAGTATAAGAAGAGCATGACGGGCCAAATCAACAAATCTAGTCTCGTACTGAGTGACGGTCATAGAACCCTGCTAAAGGCGCTCAAACTTTATCCGATAGTCCTCTCTCTGAGTGATAGGAAGATACTTCTCCAAAAATAGCTGAGAGAATTGGTCCCAAGTAAGACCTGGTGACCCAGCAGGTCTGGCCGGACAAAAATCCCTCCACCATTTCTTGGCGGAACTTGACAGACAAAAGGTAGCAAAGTCAACCCCATTGGTCTCCACTATCCCCATGTTCCGTAATACCTTGTGATAATAGTCCAGATAGTCCCGGGGATCCTCTGAAGATGTACTGCCATAGGTAGTGGTGAAAAGCTTGGTAAACCTATCTAATCTCCACAAGGCCTCAAAAGACATAGTTGATCTATCGTCGGTCTGTGCTACAACACCCGTCGGAACTTCCCCAATTGGCTGAGCTGCTGGAGTGTGAAACTGTGGAGCCATCTGCTCCGGAGTACGAGTAGCGGGTGTCTGCGCTCCTCCCTCAGCCCGAGAGACAGCTGGTGCTATAGGAAATGTGCCGGTCTGAATAACACTCTCCATAAGGCCCACTAGACGGACCAAAGCATCTCGAAGTATCGAGGTAGCGATGAACCCCTCTGGAACCTGAGCTGGCCCTGCTAGAATGGTCTAGGCCGGAGCCTCTTCATCAAACTCTACCTGAGGCTCCGCCGCTGGTGCTGCTTCTCGAGCTCTGGGCTGAGCCCTGCCCCTGCCTCGGCCTCTAGCACGGCCTCGGCCTCGTCCTCTGCCCCTCGTAGGAGCTGCCACTAGGGGCTCGGGCTTCTGATCAACCGATGAAGCGGTACGTGATCTCGCCTTATGTGAAGGAACAAGAGTAGAGAGTTCAATTAGCATTGAGAGACCAAATCGCACGACAGAGAAGAATAGAAGTGAAATTGTTCCTAAACTCTGTAGCCTCTAGGGGATAAGCACAGACGTCTCTGTACCAATCCCTCAGACTCTACTAATCTTGTTCGAGAATTGTGAGACCTAGGAAACCTAGTGCTATGATACCAACTTGTCACGACCCGAATTTCCCACCGTCGGGACCGCTATGGCGCCTAACATCGCACTCGCTAGGCAAGCCAACGTTAGAGTTCAATTCACATTTTTCCTTTACATATTATAGTTAAAATTAATAAAGCTAAATCAAATAAAAATAAATGCGGAAGTACATAATAAATCGGTTATCTATATACTATTAACAATACCGAAACTATTACCACCCAGAAACTGGTGTCACAATCCACGAACATACTATGAATTACTAAAAGTACTGGTCTGAAAGAATTTACATATGTCTCGAAAGAAAGGAAAACAGGAAAATGTAAACATAGGAGGGGACGCCAGGGCCTGCGGACGGCAGCAGGACTACCTTGGGTCTCCTAGATGAAGTATCTGCAACCGACCTCTTGATCAGCCACTACCAGCTCCGAAATCTGCACAGAAAGTGCAGAGTGCAGTATCAGTACAACCGACCTCATGTACTAGTAAGTGTCGAGCCTAACCTCAACGAGGTAGTGACGAGGCTACGGCGGGGCATTTACAATATAACCTGCATACAGTATATAATAAAGCAAAAGGAAGTACGGAACGAAATATAACAGTAATTTACAGCAAAAATAAATACGAAACTCAATTATCTTGCCAGTACTAAGCTATAACCAATCCTTAAGAGAGTTACAATACTACAGAATAAATTCACAGCAGAGGAAGAATACATAGACAACAAATTGATGCAGCGCGCATCCCGATCCCACCATATCATCAGTAACAATATGAACATTCACCCTAATTACTCCTGTTGCGGCGCGCAACCCGATCCCACCAATCCACCCTTATTACTCCTCAATATATCACCCATAATCCTCCTGTTGTGGCGTGCAACCCGATCCCACCAATCCACCCTTATTACTCACGTTGCGGCGTGCAACCCGATCCCACCAAACAATCACATTTCACCCTTATTCCTCCTCAATATATCACCCTTATTCCTCCTATTGCGGAGTGGAACCCGATCCCACGGTATCAGTACCAATCACACAATAAGAACAAGTATCTCAAAATTTAGCTCAAAACCCTCCACAATACTTATGCCTCAAACCAAAGTAAATAGAAGGCTATACACTTATGAAACTTCACTCAATTACTACTACACAACGAGACCAACCAAAATATACCATGATACACTGATAAACCAACTCAAACCAATAATGTAACACAATGAAACTACGGAACAATTACTACCTTCAATAAAGAAAACAACATCTAACAAGAAGTAATTAAACATGGAAGCACCAATAAGCATGTAGCAGTTAAGACAGGAGAACAATATATTAAGAACGGGGAAGGGAACAGGCTAAACAGATAATTTGGTGGCGCATAGGTACCATCACCTCACCTATACGCCACACACGTGGATTTTTCACATAGCAAATAAGTCGGGGATCCCTAATCCCTCAAGTCAAAATTAGACACAACACTTACCTCAATCCAACGGCCAACTCAACGCTCAAATACCGCTTTTCCACTAGATTCCACCTCTAATCCACTCGTATCTAGTCATAATTAACTTAATGCCATCAATTATTGCTAAAGCAATCAATTCCAATACAAAATTATGAGTTTCCCAACAGTTTCTCCAAAAAGTCCAAAACTAACCGCGGGCCCGCTTGGTCAAAACCTAAAATTCGAACCAAAACCCGATTACTCATTCCTCCCCGAGCCCGGATATACAATTGGTTTTGGAATCGACCTCAATTTGAGGTCTAAATCCCCAAATTTTGAAATTCCTAAGTTCTACCCAAAAATTACCAATTCCACCATGAAAACCCTAGATTCTAGGATGAAAACTTGTATAAAGAAGTAAAAGATTGAAAGAAATGAGTTAAGATTCACTCACATATGATTTGGGGAAGAAATGGTCTCTGGAAAATCGCCTCTTGAGGTCAAGGTTTTGAAAAATGGGAGAGTGAATGAAAAATCCCGTCCAAAATCGTTTTTGAACAGTTGCAGATATCGCATTTGCGATCACGGGTTCGCAAATGCGAACATCCCTTCGCAAATGTGAAGAATGTCCAGGACCTGCTACTATTGCAAATGCAAACAATTGTTCGCAAATGCGACCTGTTCTTATCGCAATTGCGATCCTGCGCTTCACAATTGTGAAGGTCCCCTCCCAGCCCTACTGCTCGCAAATGCGAAGCTTCTTCGCAAGTGCGAAGTCTGCAGACCTGAAGCATACCAGCAAAATTCCTTAAGTCTAAATCACTCTGTAGCCTATCCGAAACTCACCCGAGCCCTCGAGGCTCCAAACCAATCATGCACAAAAGTCTTAAAATATCATACCAATTTGCTCGTGCGATCAAATCGCCAAAATAACATCTAAAACTATGGATTTAACACCAAAACACATGAAATTCTTAAGAACACTTTGAAATTCCTCTTTTCTCAACCGGATGCCCGAATCATGTCAAATCAACTCTGATTCTTACCAAATTTCATAGACATGACTTAAATATTATATTAAACCTGTACCGGGCTCCGGAACTATAATACGGTCCCGACACCAACGAGATCAAACATTAATCGATTTCTTTGAATCATTATAATTTCAGTCTTAAAATTTTCATCAAAAATTTATTTCTCGGGCTTGGGACCTCGGAATTCGATTCCAGGCATATGCCCAGGTCCCATATTTTACTACGGACCTACCAAGACCATCAAAATACGATTCGGGCCCGTTTACCCAAAACGTTGACCGAAGTCAACTAAAATCAACTTTTTAGGCGAAAAATTATTATTTCATAAATTTCCCACATAAAGGCATTCCGGAAATATTCCTGGACTGCGCATGCAAATCGAGGAGAGATAGAATGAGGTTTTTAAGGCATCGAAACAGAGAATCGAGTTCTAAAATAGAAGATGACCTTTTGGGTCATCACACCATACAATGAATGATGCTAGTAAGACATTTTCTGTAATAGATCTCCCATTGATAAAACCCGATTGATTATCTGAAATAACTTTAGAAAGTAATGGAGTCAATTTGGCAATCATGATCTTACTAATTATTTTATTGGAGCAGTTACTGAGGCTGATTGGTCTCATTTCATTAAAAGATGTTGGGTTTTCTACCTTGGGCAAAAGGATAAGGAAAGAACTGGTATAAAACTTGGATAATTCAGCCCCATTTAAGAAGGATTGCACTACATCAATGAGTTCCTTTTTGATAATGTCCCAGCAATTTTGATAAAAGGAACCACCAAATCCTTCCGGTCCTATAAGGAATTACACACAGTAATTCATTATCTTGATGGGTAATAATCTGACTCAAACAGTTCTGATGATGATATTATGGTCCAAATTCACCTTGGATAAGTGTAGAAAAATATTTAATAACTTCTCTAGAAATATTTTCATCCCCATTAATCCAGTTACCATATGAGTTTTGGATTCTTTGAAGCGTAAGTCTTCTCCTCTTCTCATTAATAATAACATGAAAGTATTTTGTATTGGCATCCCCTTCCTCTAACCATCTGATGTTAGACTTCTGCTTGAGTATATATTCTTCATATTTCAGCCACTTAGTATGTTCAGCTTGGGCTTGATGACCTGTGCTCTGTAATCCTCCCTGTCATTGTCAATATATTCTACCTCTAAGTTTGCACCTTCATCTCCCATTCTTTCACCAATTCAACAACATTGCCAATTTGCTCCTTAGACCATTGACTCAGTTTTTTGCTTAAATGCTTTAGCTTGAGTTGAAATCTTCTCATGTTGTCACCCTCCACCTCACAATCCCATGCTTCTTGTACCACTGCTCTAAAGGTAGGTTGCTCTGTCCAAAACTGAAGAAACATGAAATATTTGATCCCATGTTGTTCCTAAGTAGAACATTTAACTAGCATGGGTGTATGGTCAGATCCTGTGCTAGCTAAATGTTCTATATCGATCTGTCAGTCCAAGTATGATTAAAAAATACCCTATCCAATCTCTTCCGAATTCTCTGTGCCCTTCCTCTGTTGTTATACCATGTGAATCTGAGCCCCGTGAACCCGTCATCCACCATACCACAATCATTCATATAGGAAATAAAGTCCCAACTTTTCTCCATTCTATGTAGTGTGCCACCCTTCTTTTCTTCAGGACTCATGATCACGTTGAAATCTCCACTGATACTCCAAGGTCCATTAACCATACTGCTACAACGTCTAAGACTATCCCAAAGAGGGAGTCTCAGAAGTTGAGTCATTTTGGCATATACAAAAGTTAACCATAAAACTTCATCTGTACTTGCGTTGATTATCTTGGTTGCGATTAGCTGCTCATCTTCGTATACTACTGATACATTGAAACCAGCAACCCAAAATAACCAAATCTTACCATTGCAATTAGCATGACATCCTTCAAAGCCTAGCTCCCTTTTGTATCTATCGATCCTCCTAACCCCCACAAAAGGTTCTTGTACAAATATGAATTGAATTTTGTGAAATTTAGATAAACACTTGAGTCTTTCAAAAGCCCCTATGGACTTCACACCCCCCAATATTCCAAATGATTGTATTAATCATTAAAAGCAATTGAGGATGTTCCATCAGTTTGATTTGTTTTCACCTTGGCTCTAGTTCCAGGGCTAGGCTTTGCCACTTCCTTATTTTTCTGAATTTTCTTCTCTTTCCTTCTCCTAGGAGATAAATTCCCTGTCATGATTAGTTTATTTCTCTCTTTTATAATAGCATCTTCCCCTTCTGGACCATGCCAAGTTGTTTTTGGATCAAAAGCTTGGATAAGCTCATCTTCATCAGATAAATTACATTCTTCATATGCTTCATCTTCTTCCTCATTATCTGATATCTCCTCATGATTGGATTCATATTCACTGGAGTCCTCTTCTGATTCGTGTTGATTTTGATCATATTTTCCACCTTTAAGATTGTTCCCTAATTTGACAGCATTAACTTCCTCGCATCTCAGTTCCACAAATAGGTTGATGCCCAGAGGTTCTAGCTTACCTTTTGACACCCCTGCTGGTTTTTGGGTGCTACTCCTTGATCCCCCACAAGTCATATCCTGAATTACTTTAGGTGATTCATGTAAAGGTTCTTGAATGACAGGTTCCTTGGTGTTTTCCTCTACCTCTTTTACATCCTTGTTTGTGTTGTCAACAACATCTTATTGTCCTTAAGTCTATCACCTACAACCTCCTCACATGTAGCCAATTGTTCTAGTTGTTGAAAAGAGTTACTCAGAGGAACAGAGGGGCTGGTAACTAAAGTATTACTTGTGAGAGCCTGTTTAGGACTTTCCCAGGTAATATCTTTATCCTATTGAGTAGTCAACACTACAACATTATGCTCATGTAGTAAATTTTGCAGGTCTTTTTCAACATGTGCCTTTTGAGAGTTTAATTAGTTAGAATTCTTCCTCACAGTCCATCTAGTTTGTTGTTTCCATTTGTTGGTTTTCATTCCCGTTTGAAATCTTTTTCTATTAGTCACTACTTTATGATTCGAGCCAATATTTCCTTCCTTTCATGCGTAGTAGATTGATTAGTACCCAATACCACCTTAGTCCCACTTGGTTCACCAATAGAATTTGCAAGTTGATCGATCTTCATTGCCACTTTAGCTCCATTTGGCACACTACCGGATCTAGTGTCATAAGTCTTAGTTGTCGGAACTATAGGGACTACTACCTTCTTCTTGCCATCATCATTACTTTCCTTATCCTCTTGCCTTAGACATTGTTCATTAGAATGACGTTGATGCCTGCAATTAAAACAAAAACCAGGTACATAGTCATATTCAATTTTTTGTGAGAAACCAGCTCCTTCAACACCATCCGCAGTCTTTATCCCCACCCAAACTGATTCCTTCAACTGCACAGCCAAATCCACCTCCACTTTAACCTTGGAAAAATTCGGTCGAGATTTGACATCGGTAGCTTTATCCACTATTAACAAGGTGCCGATTGGGGAAGTGATTCTTTGTAATGCACTCCACTTGAAATAATGCCATGGTAGCTCAAGTAAGTGAATCCAAATAGGAGCTAGAGATGTTTCCACATTAGGATTGAAATCTTTCGTCCATCATACCACACGCATAGGTGAGACTAAAATTATCAGATTGTCCCTAAAGTAGATGTTCTTGAAATCATCCTCATCTGTAAAAGAGATGAAGATGTGTTTTGCATTGTAATGCCCAATTTGAACTGTTCCCCTCATCGAAAACCTAGTAGCAAAGTCTCCCGTAATATCTTCAATCAGAGCTCTCCCATGTGAAAATTTCCCGATAATAATAAGCCTACACACACTCGCAAGCTCCTCCTCTTCCCGTGGTGTGAAATAGACTGCTGGTTTTCCTTTATAAAGTTCTGGAGGTCGAAATTGTAAGACTGGCTTCAACGGTAACGGTCTGCTCGGAATAGCCAAAGTAGAGGCATAAGAGGTGTTTGAAGGGATCTGATTATTACTATGCGTAGGTGGGTCATTGCGGTGTTCACCGCCGAGTCCGATGGGTTGGGACATGGTCGGAAACTTTCAAAGCGATGGGAGCTCTATGTCGGGGGCAAAGGGAGCGTGGAGCGCGTTGTATTAGTCATTTTCTAATTGTTGTATGAGGTCATCCTCTATTTTATTAATTTAATTTAAATAAACAAAGAAGAAATTGCTATTTATTTATATATTCAATAAATAATTAGCTAAATAGTACCAGAGAAATGGAGGGAAATAATTCACTCCTTAATTACCTTATTTTCTCATCACCAAGCGTAATTTTTTATATTTTTGTATATAATATATCTGTCTTCTTCTTTTTTTTTTTCATTATCATAGTTTATATCTTTTTAAAATCATCTTAATTTAACAAAGACTTAAAAATGAAATTTTAGAAGTTGTTCATTGATATAAATATGAAATATATTATACATGCTATAAAATATAATTATAGTGGATGTCCATAACCACCAAATGAGTAATACCCACTACTCTTCTCCATTATCTCCATAACTCCCACTGCTCTATACTTATGGAGTTATGGTTGTAACTTCCATACCTCCTCCATGATCTCAAATGTTTAATGAAATATTTATGAAATTCTTTTGGTATACCTCTATGTAGTACTATAAATAGAGGATGAGAAGTCATTTTGTAATACACTTGAATATATGAAAGAAAGAAGAATCTCTCATCTCTTGCTCCCTACATTCTTGTCTATTTTCTTGTTTCATATTGTTATTTTGAGTTTAGTTTCTTAACACGTTATCAGCACGAATTGCTATATTCTTCTTATAGTTTCTATAAGAGATGAAAGTCTTCCATGGGAGCTACAACCTTGAATCAATTTGGTTGAGCCTGTGAAAATCTAGGCATTTTGTTACCGTATCAATGTTATATTTGCTTCTGTTATACAGGGAGTATCATTTTTCAATTGCCATGAATTTTACAATTAACTTACGTTAATACTTAAGACTTGGTTTAATTTGTGCTTCTTAAAGATTTAGTTTTATTTGTGCAGATATATACATATGGAGTTCATGTTTTAGAGTGACAAACAAGAGCAAATTACGATGCCTTGACATCATCTTCCATATGTACTGCTCCAACAGTTTGCAAGCCAAGATTATGGAGCTGTTAACTAATGAGAAGGTTTCTAATTAATCTTAAAAAATAATAAGAATTTTAATTTTATGTTGTGGTCAAAATAAATTTTGTATAACTAAGATAGTTTTATTCCCTTTATGTTTGATCATGTGGTTGTTCGTGAAAAAGATCAATGTGAACTTTCATTAATGTTCGGGCAAAAAATAATTGATTATTATAAAGTAGTATATCATGAAAGGCTCAATGGTGAGTCCACTTAGACTTATTATGCCATTGTATAAGGTTAAGACATCGGGTTTGTGTCCTGGTGCTCTATGATGATAAGAGTTAGATTTGAGTCCCAACATATTATAGCCTTACATGCCTTTATATGGGTAAGGCATTGGGTTTGAGTCCCAATGCACCATATTGATGATATAATGATGACTAAAAATAATAATGTATTTTTCATAAAAAAGCATGAAGTTTGTCCCACTTGATTTGCTCCATTCTTGAAGTGAATGTGATAACAGTGCATAATAAGTCTAAATAAAGACAAGTGGTTGACCAATGAATGTGGACGTGCGATCAAATAATAACAGTCAGCATTATGGTAATTGTAAAAAGGAGAACAATAAGGGTTCTCAAAATGATCCTTTCAAGGTGAAGGAATATGTATCAATGTGGTCTGTTAATACAAGACACGTTCACATGGTTATAGTCCATTCGTTGAAAATGTGACTTGTGATAAGCATTGAATGCAGATTCATTACTGAGGTGAATGTAACAATATTTGATAAAAGTAATGAATAAAGATGTGCAATGCATGATTGAATACACACCACAACTCACCTCTAAGGGATGTTTGAGAGAAAGAAAGATAATGAATATTACTATGTGGTTACATGAATATGTCATTGGTTGCGTGTGGTTACATGAATATGTCATTAGTCGCGTATATGTGGTACGCCAAAAATATTTTGACATGCCTTAAAAAAAATTAATAAAACAAAAGTAAAACAAGAACTGATTTTGCTTATGATGATTGACCATGACTATAATATTAATTTTTTCTCTGTGAAGGAGACATTTACCATATGGATGGTAAGAAAAAAGTCTGGTAGTACAAAATTAATTAAGGGCTCTGGAAGAACTAATTTGTTACTACCCAGATGAATAAAATTGTGCATGACATTGATATTGTAGTAAGTCTCAAAAGAAACTTTTTGAGTTTCAAATGTATTAGCCAAAGTGGTTGGCATATTGAGACTATAAATGAAAGGAAGATTGGATATCTTTATATTACTAAAATTATACCGGGTAAATATGAAACGTTACCCGACTTTTCTTCTATTTGTACTACACATATATAAGCATGATGATGGAATCACATGCCACAAGTAAACAAGATGTTTACTGTAACAAATATTAGTTGGCATGACCGGTTGGCCATCCCGGTTTATTGATGCGAAAATTAATTGAGAATTTACTTGGCATATATTGAAGAAATAGAAGATTCTTCAAGAATTCTCTTGTGCTGTTATTTCTCATGATATACCAGTTAAGATTGGATTGAATCCCTTGATATCTGGAACGAATAAAAGATGATGTATGGGCCCAATCACCTGCCATGTGGACCGTTTACCATTATATGATTTTAATAGATGCATCTATTGTATGGTCACATGTGCGTTTGCTATCAAATTACAGTTTGGTTTTCGCAAGATTACTTGCTCAATCCAGAATATAAATTATGATAATTTATCTTGATAATGTTGGTTTAAATCCAAGTTGGTTTTAGCAGAAATTGTATGCCTCCAATTAAGCTAACCATTGGTTATGAGAATAAAACTCTCAAATAGAAATTTAGTATGAGGTGTATTATTTAAGATACAGCAAGACTTGTACGCATCTTGCCAACAAGTTATGATAAATTCTTCCTATCTCAATTGGTTCAGGGTCAGGAACCAAATAATTTCCACCTAGACATATGGATGTCCTATACGATTTAATTATCCCACCACTGTAGCGATCCGGCCGGTCGTTTTGAGAATTAACGCCTCGATCCCCTATTAACTGCTTTTCCCGTGTTTGTTTCTGCTATTGTGAGTTGCCGGGAAGATTCGTTTTGAGTTTCCGAGTGTTTTGGGACACTTAGTCCTTAAATGAGAGCTTAAGCTTTAGAATTTGAAACGTAGTTAGAACAGTGTGAAGACGGCTTCGGAATGGAATTCCGTCAATTCCGTTAGCTCCGCTGGGTAATTTTGGGCTTAGGGGCGTGTTTGGATTGTGTTTTGGAGGTTCGTAGCTTATTTAGGCTTGATATGCCGAAAGTTGAATTTTTTAAGTTTCCGGATCGATAGTGAAATTTTGATATCGGGGTCGGAATCCGATTTCGAAAGTTGGAATAGTTCCGTAGTGTTGAATGTGACTTGTGTGCAATATTTGGGATCAATCGGACTTGGTTTGATTAGTTTCGGCATCGGTTGTAGGATTATTGAAATTTCAAGCTCTTTAAGTTTGGATTGGAGGGTGAATCGTGGTTTTAGCGTTGTTTGATGTGATTTGAGGATTAGATTAAGTTCGTATGATGTTTTAGGATTGGTTGGCAAGTTTGGTTGAGGTCCCGGGGGCTTCGGGTGAGTTTCGGATGCTTAACGGAAGTTGAATTGGACTTAGGAAATTGCTGAACTTTGCTGAACCTGTTGGTTTTGCACCTGCGGAGTTTGGACCGCAGGTGCGGTGCCGCAGAAGCGGCTGAGTGTACCGCAACAACGAGATTTGGTCTGTGCTTCAGGGACTGCAGATGCGGCTGGGTGACTCAGAACCGCAAATGCGGCCTAGTAACCGCAGATGCGGCCCCGGCCCGGTTAAGTGGATTTCGTACCTGCGATGCTTTTTCCGCAGGTGCGGGACCGCAGATGCGGCCTCTTGACCGCAGAAGCGGAAATCGCTGGGCAGAAATATAAAAAATCGAGGGTTTGAGTTCATAACTTGGAAAACCAAATTTGGAGCTCGGGGAAAGGCGATTCTGTGGGGATTTTGAAGAGAAGATCATTGGTACTGATTCCTAATCCCTTTTTGATTGTATCCCATTAATCTAAGCTTAAATTCATCGTTAAATTTCGGATTTGGGGTGAAAAATTGGGAAAAATGGAGGAAAGTTCTTGGGCCAAAAATTGGGATTTTGAGCGAGGTTTTGGTATCGGATTTTAGTGATTTCGGTATGGTTAGACTCGTGGGTGAATGGGTGTTCATAATCCGTAATTTTTACCCGATTCCGAGACGTGGGTCCGGGGAGAATTTTTGGGCGTTTTTCTAATTTCTCGCCGTAGCTTTAAATTCATTAGTTAAATTAGTTGCTTGTAGTTTTATTTACATTATGAAATTTATTTGATTAGATTTGGGCAACTCGGAGTTGGATACTCGTGGCAAGGGCGTGATTTCGGATTGATTGAGCTTGGTTCGAGGTAAGTGGCTTGCCTAACCTTGTGTGGGGAAACTCCCCTTAGGATTTGGTATTGTTGTTATATGAATGCCATGTAGGTGAGGTGACGAGTGCGTACACGTGCCAATTGTTGGAAAAACCCCGTTTTCATTAAGTAATATCTGTGTTTCCTTTTTGTTGAACACTACTCGTATTTCAAGCCTACTGTTTAGCTTAGGAAAGCATGCTTAATTGACTTAACTGTTTTACCTGCTTACTTGGATTCTGTGCAGCATGTTTAGAGTAGAACTTCCTGTTTCTTGGTACGAACTTGAATAGAACTGTATATTTCTTTCTTGAGACTGTTGTGTGTTTACTTTGGGACTATGGGACGGTATCCCGGGAGATCCCCCTGTATGTTTACTTTGGGACTACGGATCGGTATTCCGGGAGATCCCCCTGCACATTTATATTTGGGACTACGGGACGATATCCTGGGAGATCCCCTGTACTGGATATTTATATTTGGGACTACGGATCGATATTCCTGGAGATCCCCTGCACATTTATGATTTGGACTACAGGACGATATCCCGGGAAATCCTCTGCACCTTTATGTTTCGGACTACGGTACGTTATCCTGGGAGATCCCCTGTTGTTATCTCTGTGTATTGAGTTGTTTTCTTCCTGTGATTTCATCCTTATTGACTGTTAGCAATTTTAATTATACTGTCTCACTTTACGTTATTTTAACTTGTTATATATATAACCAGTAGGGCCCTGACCTTCCTCGTCACTACTCGACCGAGGTTAGGCTTGGCACTTACTAGGTACCGCTGTGGTGTACTCATGCCCTTTCCTGCACATGTTTTTCGTGTGCAGATCCAGGTTCTTCTGCTCAGCGGTTCTATCAGTGAGACGGGCGATATCAGAGACTTCAAGGTATATCTGCCACGTCCGCAGACCTAGAAGTCCCTCTCTATTCTTCCCTTTAGCTTTAGACTTCCTGTATTTACTTTTGATCAGACATTCTGGAGTTAGAACACTATGTAGTTCTCTCTAGCTTGTGATTTCATGAGATTCCGGGTTTTGGGAGTTTTTTATTCAGTTTGAGAGTGTGTTATTGTATATGCCGAGCGGCACTGAAACTCTTTTATTTTATTTTTACCCGTAACTTGTTAGTTTCGTATTTTATTTCCTTTTTTCCGCAATTTGTTAGGCTTACCTATTCGTACAGACTAGGTGTCGTCACGACAGTGCATGGAGGGAGAACTTGGGTCGTGACAAGTTGGTATCAGAGCTCTAGGTTCATAGAAGTCATGAATCACAAGTCGGTTTGTTAGAGTCTCGCGGATCGGTACGGAGACGTCTGTACTTATCTACGAGAGGCTATGTAACTGTTAGGAAAATTCCACTTCATTTGATTTCCTTGTCGTGCGAGATTTTGATATCGAAAATTCTAAATCTCTGTCTTCTATTCTCTCACAGATGGTGAGGACACGTGCTATCGGAGACGACCAGGCACTCGCGCCCCCTGCTAGAGTCGTCAGAGGTTGGGGCCGAGGTATTGGCCGAGGACGCGCACGTGGTACAGCCAGAGCACCCGCGCGAGCTACTACAGAGGAGCCACCAGCAGCTCCAGCCGGAGCCCAGGCGCCTGATACGCCTACTGCTGCTACTATCTAGCTCTTCGGGAGACTCTTGCACAGTTCATGAGTTTGTACACCACTCTAGCTCAGGCAGGGTTGCTTCCCCTTGCTGCAGCCACATCTCAGGCTGGGGAAGGAGCACAAACTCCCGCCGCGCACACTTCTGAGCAGCGAGTACAGGTCGAGCAGGTCCCAGAGGTTATACCGGTACCACCTGCAGCCCCAGTTCAGCCCGAGTATAGGGCAGTAGCTTCAGAGGAGGAGCAGAGGAGGCTTGAGAGGTTCAAGAAGTACCAACCTCCTAAATTCAGTGGTCTAGCATCGAAGGATGCTCAGGGATTTCTAGAGGAGTGCTATCGTATCCTCCGCACTATGGGTATATCAGGATCGAGTGGGGTTTCTTTCACTGCCTTCCAGCTTCGAGGAGCAGCCTATTAGTGGTGGCGTACTTTTGAGTTGGACAGTCCAACTGAGGCTGCTTCCCTGACATGGACTCAGTTTTCAGATATGTTCTTGAGAGAGTATATCCCTCAGAGCCTCAGGGACGCATGACGCACAGAGTTTGAGCATTTGCGCCGGGGTACTATGACTGTTTCGGAGTATGCTGTCTGTTTCACTGACTTGGCTAGGCATGCACCAGCCTTGGTTTCTACGGTTCGTGAGAGAGTTCGCCGGTTTATTGAGGGGCTTATTCTCAGCATCAGATCTAGCATGGCCCAGGAGTTGGAGATGGATATCTCTTATCAGCAGGTGGTGATTATTGCTAGGAGAGTAGAGGGCATGCACGCTCGGGATAGAGAGGAGAGAGAGGCCAAGAGGTCTCAAGAGTCGGACCATTATTCTGGTGCCCGTGCCCCAGCGGCAGTTCGTCATGGTAGGGGTTATATGAGTCGCCCCATTCATTCAGCTCTTCCAACAGCCAGTGGTATTCCAGCTCCTCCAAGACCTCAGGAGCCTTATTATGCACCTCCAATATCTAGTGCGCCTCCTGCACGGGGTGCTTTCAGTGGTCAGTCCAGCAGACCTAGTGTTGATACCCAATTTTTCCCTATGTATTTTTCGTACCCAAAATACTTCCAAAATAGCATATTTGTGCATATATAAGCACACCCATGAGTTTTGATATTTTTTGATGATTTTCAAACCAATTTATTGCCTATTTTTATACCATAAAATCCAATAATTATTCCCAAAATTTGCAATTTTGGTGAACAATTTATTTTATTCTCATATTTACATCAAAACATAGCTAACATGATTTTTGCATATTTTTTAAAAATTCATTTGGTATTTTTAAAACCAAATTGCATATAATTGCAATACTAGCCTCTCTAAAGATTCAATTGTAATTATATTTATAAAATTGACTCCAGTATTTTTAATTTGATAATTATGTATCATTAATCATTTTATCACATTTGATTTATTTCCAGAAATTATTTTGCTATTTTTTTATAAATTAAAACAAGGGAAAAGTGGCTATTTAAGAGTTAGCCCTTTGCATTTCAATTTTAGCCCGAAATTAACCTCAATCTTAAGCCCAAATCAAACCCAAAATTCCCTACCCAATTTCTTAATTAACCCGACCCACGGCCCATTTATTTTTACCCGCCCGGCTCCCTTTTGATCCAGGCCGTTGATCAAAATGATCAACGGCCACATTTCCTACTTACCATTTTAATTCCCAAATGACCCTAACCCTATCCCCATTCTCCAAATCCGCCGCCTCTGGTTCCTCTCGTCTCTCTCGAACCCTCTCAACCTCTGAAACCCTAATATCCACCTACCTCCAGAATCCATGGCTAATCTAGCCATGGACAACCTCTACCCACCATCTCCTGCTCTCACACACTTGCTCATTGAAGATTCGAGGCTAGACCTCGAAGGTCTTCATCCAGACCCTGGTTGGTTTGAGTTTCTTTGGCCGTTTCCAGCTTTGCTCCGGCGTATCTCAGCCTCTCGAGCCTGGATTCGATCTTGCTAGCTCAGAACCATTCTCGAGACTTCCAAGCCTTCTCGTCCTTTTGGGTTATCAGAAACCCTAGCCTAATCGAGGTTCCTTTTTTGCTTATTCGTCTAGATCTATGCTAGATCTACGCTGTGTGTGCCATTTTAGAGTTTTTCCCCAATTTTCCCTTTTCAAAACTGTTCGAATCCTATTTTTAGGGTTTTCTGAAAATGTTTTCTAAATGTTTCTGATTCTTTTACTCTTTTTATGTGTGTTCATGCTCGTTGTTTTATTCCTTGTTATGTTCAAGCCTGCTCTTGTGTTTCTTACTGGATCTTTTATGGAGATTCTTTTACCTCTTTTGTTCACATGTTAGCCTAGGTTATTGACTCGCTTTTGCTTATGTGTTTAAGCTCATGCTTTGATTTTGTTTTTGAGTTCTGTTGATCATGCTCTTGCCTACCTTCGTCTAAAAACTCGTCATTTCCTCTTACTTCTGTTTGTGCATATCTGCCTATCTCTGTGACTTTGAACGATTCCCTCACCTCCGACTCCATGTGAAACCCTAAGATTTGGGGGTTTTTCTTTTCTTTGAAGTGAAAGACACTAGGGTTTCACTCTGAAACCCTAGGTTTAAGACTCATGACGAGTCTGTTATCGAACTTGTGAACTTATTTTCCTATGATTATGGAAAGAACTCTCATTGTTCTTCTTTGTTTTGAACTGCATGCTTATATATAAGCTTCCCTTTCAAAGTTTTATTTTCGAAATTCCTTTAATCAGGCTAAGAAATTCGTCACTAATTTCTCTTGATTGAACCTCTTTTACCTTACTGATGTTTTCCTTAAATAATTGATCCTGTATCTTCTGTGATTTTGTACCAACGTTTGAATTATTTACTTTCTTAATTATCTCAGTCTCTCTGTGATTAACAACTGGAGCCGAGATCCTTTGACTGATTTTTAAACTTATACCTTATTCTTACTACTGTGCCCTCTTTCCTTAAATGTCCAATTGTGTATGTGACCTTATTTGTGCACCATATGGTCTCTTTACCTTAATTTAGCCTTAATAAACTGATTCTCTTTTCCTTCATAGTCGTCTGAACTAGACCCTTAATTAAAGGAGTCTGTCTACCCTAATTGATACAACTTTGATTAGTTTCTATGTTTATAACTTTGTGCCTGCCTCACCTGTTTTCAAAACTATATAAAGGGCTCAGCCCTCCCATTTTCAAAAGAGCAATAACAACGAGTAAGTAACAATCAAGCAATAATAGGCAATCTGCTTTCTACTCCCTTCTTCTCTCAAATACACAGACCAGTTCTGTGTACTTCTCCTCTTTGCTTTCTGAAATACCCTTTAAGCTCTCCTTGAATCTTCAAGTGTTCTGCTGAAAACCTGAGTTGTTTCTGCTGCTTGCTTGCTGTGGTTACTCTGCTATTCTCTTACTTTGCAACTGGTATGTCCATCTTAGTTTAAATACTGCTCCTCCACTATGTGTTTCACATCCTAGTTCTGTTATGCTTTCCTTTACTGTTTGTCTGCAACTTTGTCATTATTGTTCCTATGTGAATCCCCTTACCCTTTACCCTTTGTATGTGAGTTATGGTTCAGGGCATAACAGCACTCCAATTTGCTGTCTATGATCCTGAACTGGATTCTTGAAATCCCAAACTCAATCAATGCCCATTCCCTTTTCCCTTTTTATGTGTCTGAGCCCTGGACTGGGGTCTGATAGTGTCCTAATCACTATCTAGACTTTGGTCTGACCTTCAAAAGGTCTGCTCCTAACTTGTTCAACCAAACAAGTGGTCAGGGGTGTGCCAGCCTACTTGGTAGCTAGGTATGACCACCACCTGTCATGGCTCCCCAATTCCCCTTTCACTTTGCACTTAATCCTAGCTATAAGTTCTGCCCCTCTCTTGCAAGCCATGCTTTGGGACCCCTGAGCTCCCTCTGAACTTGGATGCATGAGAGATGGCTCTTCCACACTGCACTATTCTAATTCTGATAGTATCCTGGGTGTAAGCAATGCCTGGAATCCCTGAGATTCCTTGGAACTTTGAAACACCTTGGATAAAGAGAAGGCTTTGGAAATCTGGATCCCGGAAGTGGCTCAGTCGCATGTTATTAGACATTAAGGTTGAATTAGGCTACTCGGATCTAGCTGTTAGCTTTTGATGTATCTTTTAATTTCCAGTTTGATTCATTGGATTGTAATAATTTTGTATGAAACTCGGGGAGTATAGTAAAAGGGTGTGGGAGGGGTCTTTACTTTTCTTGCATCCAAGGGTAGAAATCATGAGTTAGGATTTTTATTCAAACTAGAAATCCTGCCTATAGGGTCTTTAATACTGATTCAATCACATAGAGACCATGCCTATAGGATTTAACGCTTAACTTTACCGCAAAATCACCTAGAAAGCATGTCTATAGGATTTAACATTCATGTTCTGTAATGACACATATAGAGATCATGTCTATAGGCTCTTGCATTTCTGCATATACAAATGTCACTAGGCAAACCGTTTATAGGCTTAATAACAAAGTTGCATATAGACATCATGTGTATAAGACTCCTATTAATGTCATGAAAGGGTGTTAAAATCGGTAAACGTATAGAAAGCATGCCTATAGGAAACCTCGTCTTTAATAGCATCATTCGTTCTTAAGCAGTATCGATTGCTGGAACTAGTGTCTTTACTAAAACTGGTAATTTTCTACTTCTGAAACCCGCTAAAATTGGTAAACCTTTTTCCTATAACCAATCTGCACTCCCCCGAAACTCGTAAACCTTTTAATCAGTCTACATCTTTTCTGAAACAACTGGTAACTCTTTTCTAAAATCGGTTTGCATCTTTTCTCTTTTTTTAAACTGATAATTCTTTTTTCTAAGATCAACTTGCATCTTTTCTGAAACTACTGGTAACTCTTTGCATCTTTTTCCTGATATTAATAGATCCTACGCCTAGGTTTTTATTTCAACTCATAAACAAAGGTTGGCTAATTAATGAATTGGGTCAGTCCCTGACAACTGTATCCGAGTTGCCTAATGCAGACTCTCTGTTTAAATACATGTGTTGAACCAGTCCGCTCGCTGCTTAATTTAAATCTAAGACCAAATCAGTATTTGTCAAGGCATACTAAACTAAATGACTGTTTGACTTCTGGGGTTAATTTGAGCCTTGTATGCTTGCTTGTCCTCCCCTTTTACTTGATACTTGCTTTGGATGTCGAGCTAGAATTTTATCCTTTGAACTCCACAAAGGCCCCCATCCCTTTCTTCTCCTTTAGGATTAGAAGTCCTAATACCCCGGGACTAATAGGATTGGGACGGGTAGTAGCATGCGATAAGTAAACGATACCGTTCCGCGCTTTAATACCTTAACGGGGTGGGAAGGGTAGACATGGAGATGATGATTACACGATAACACTCCGCGTACAACTGAGTACCAGTGTTGTGCGAATGATCCATGTAATGTATAAACCTAGGACCCCTTTCTCCTTCTTTATTAGTTTAACAAAATTTTCTGAATCTTTAAAGCTATTGCATTTTCAATTTCTGCTTCTCGCATGATCTTTCGGATTATTTGCACTAAGTACTTGACCTTTTCCTCTACTTGCACGTTTTTTACAAAATTGATCCTTTAAAATTCAGCTTTTCTTTTAACCTTTTGTGCTTCTTGTACTTGTTTATTTACATTTACATCTAAAGTCACAATTGTAGCATGGCCGGGAACCACACTAGTGGATCTTGAGGGGTTCCTAACACCTTCCCCTCGAGATAATTTCAAGCCCTTACCCAAAACTCTGGCCTGCATCTTTAATTCTTCTAAAAGTGTCCTAATGCACTATAATCATTAGGTGGCGACTCTCCAAACTCTCAAAAAACCCAATTCCCAAAGTGGGAAAAGAGTTGTCTTCCCAAATGTCGTGAACCCGATTCCGCGAGGAAAACAAAAGGGGGCGTCGACACCTGGCCCGAGCCAGTCACAGCCGCCACGTCCTCCTTGAGCTTGGTTTTAGTATAGCGACACACGCCATAAGGTGAGGGACTGTCCCAGACTTAGGAGGGGTGCACCTCCACAAACTTTTCAGCCACAACGTGCCCTACAGAGTTCCCAGGCTATGATTACAGCACCAGTTGCTATCTCACCCGCTCAGCCAGATAGGGGTGGAGGTCGGGGAGGTAGAGGTCGCCCTAGAGGGGGAGGCCAGGCCAGATATTATGCTCTTCCTGCCAGTACTGAGGCTGTTGCCTCCAATTCTACATCACAGGTATTGTTCCGGTCTGTCATAGAGATGCATCGGTTCTATTCGATCCAGGCTCTGTTTATTCTTATGTGTCCTCTTATTTTTCCTCGCATTTGG
Source organism: Nicotiana attenuata (assembly GCF_001879085.1). Taxonomy (NCBI): domain Eukaryota; kingdom Viridiplantae; phylum Streptophyta; class Magnoliopsida; order Solanales; family Solanaceae; genus Nicotiana; species Nicotiana attenuata. The sequence goes on from NW_017672920.1 coordinate 126,243, forward strand.
GCATATCTCGGGATTCTTTGATTTCCCCTATTTATGTTTCTACTCCTGTGGGAGATTCTCTTGTTGTGGACCGCGTTTATCGGTCGTGTTTGATTGCTCTTAGTGGTTTTAAGACCAGAGCCGATTTATTATTGCTCAACATGGTGGATTGATGTTATCTTGGCATGGACTGGTTGTTGCCCCATTATGCTATTCTTGATTGTCTCGCCAAAACCGTGACGCTGGCTATGCCAGGTGTACCGCGAGTAGAGTGGAGAGGTACCTTAGATTTCAGTCCCAGTAGAGTTATTTCATTCTTTAAGGCTCAGCGAATGGTTGAGAAGGGGTATGACGCGTATCTAGCTCATGTGAGAGATGTCAGTATTGATACCCCTACAGTTGATTCAGTCCCAGTAGTACGGGATTTCTCTGATGTGTTTCTAGCTGATCTTCCAGGCATGCCGCCCGACAGAGATATTGATTTTGGCATTGATCTGTTGCCGGGCACTTAGCTCATTTCTATTCCTCCTTACCGTATGGCTCCTCCTGAGTTGAAGGAGTTGAAGGAGCAATTACAGGAATTGCTTGATAAGGGTTTTATTCGACCTAGTGTATCACCTTGGGGTGCTCCTATCTTATTTGTGAAGAAGGATGGTTCTATGCGTATGTGCATTGATTATCGCCAATTGAACAAAGTTACAGTGAAGAATCGGTATCATTTGCCTCGTATTGATGACCTGTTTGATCAGTTACAGGGTGCTTATGTGTTTTCTAAGATTGACTTGTATTCAGGATATCATCAATTGAAGATTTGGGAGCCAGATATCCCAAAGACTGCCTTCAGGACTCGGTATGGTCATTACGAGTTTCTTGTTATGTCATTTGGGCTGACTAATTCCCCAGCAGCCTTCATGCATTTGATGCATAGTGTATTCCATCCATATCTTGATTCCTTCGTCGTTGTCTTTATTGATGACATTCTGGTATACTCCAGGAGTCGGGAAGATCATGAGCAGCACCTGAGGACAGTGCTTCAGACTTTGAGAGAAAAGAAGTTGTATGCGAAGTTCTCAAAATGTGAGTTCTGGTTGGACTCCGTGGCATTCTTGGGTCACGTGGTATCGATTGAGGGGATAAAGGTGGATCCGAAGAAGGTGGAAGCAGTGGAGAGTTGGGCCAGACCATCCTCAGCTACAGAGATCCGTAGTTTTCTTAGCTTGGTGGGTTATTACCGTCGATTTGTTGAGGGATTTTCATCTATTGCAGCACCTATGACTAGGCTGACCCAGAAGGGTGCTCCGTTCAGGTGGACGGAGGAGTGTGAGGAGAGCTTTCAGAAGCTCAAGACAGCTTTGACTACAGCCCCAGTATTGATATTGCCTACAGGTTTGGGGTCTTATACTGTCTATTGTGATACCTCGAGGATTGGCCTTGGAGCGGTATTGATGCAGGACGGTAGGGTGATTGCCTACGAGTCCAGACAAATGAAGGTGCATGAGAAGAATTATCCTGTCCATGATCTCGAACTAGCTGCTATTGTTCACGCCTTGAAGATCTGGCGTCATTATTTGTACGATGTTCCTTTTGAGATCTATACTGATCACCGGAGTTTGCAGCATATGTTCAAACAGAATGATCTTAATTTGCGCCAGAGGAGGTGGTTAGAGCTGCTGAAGGACTATGATATCACAATATTGTATCACCCGGGCAAGGCCAATATGTTGGCCGATGCTTTGAGTTGCCGGGCGGAGAGTTTGGGAGTTCGGCTTATCTACCAGCAACAGAGAGGCCCATGCGACGGATGTTCAGGCCTTAGCCAGCCAGTTTGTGAGATTGGACCATTCAGAGCCCAGTCGGGTCCTTGCTTGTGTGGTTTCTCGATCTTCCTTGTTTAACCGTATCCGGAAGCGTTAGTATGATGACCCTCATTTGCTCGTCCTCAAGGATAAGATTCTGCATGGTGATGCCAGGGATGTGACCATTGGTGATGACGGGGTATTGAGGATGCATGGTCGGGTATGTGTACCCAATGTTGATGGGCTTCGGGAGTTGATTCTAGAGGAGGCCCACAGTTCGCGGTATTCCATCCATCCGGGTGCCGCGAAGATGTACCAGGATTTGAGGCAGCACTATTGGTGGAGGCGGATGAAGAAGGATATAGTTGGGTTTATAGCTCGGTGCCTCAATTGTCAGCAGGTAAAGTATAAGCACTAGAGACCGAGTGGCTTGCATCAGCAGATAGAGATTTCAGAGTGGAAGTGGGAGCGTATCACCATGGACTTCGTAGTTGGACTCCCACGGACTTTGAGGAAGTTCGATGTCATTTGGGTGATTGTGGATTGGCTGACCAAGTCCGCACACTTTATTCCTGCATGTACTACTTATTCCTCAGAGCGGTTGGCTGGGATGTATATCCGGGAGATTGTTCGTCTGCATGGTATTCCAGTTTCCATCATTTCAGTAGAGGGACTCAGTTCACGTCACGGTTCTGGAGGGCCGTTTAGCATGATTTGGGTACTCGGGTAGAGTTGAGCACAACATTTCACCCCCAGACGGACGGATAGTCCGAGCGCACTATTCAGATTCTTGAGAATATGCTTCGTGCGTGTGTGATGGAGTTTGGAGGTTCTTGGGATCAGTTCTTGCCACTGGCAGAGTTTGCCTACAATAACAGTTTTCTTCCAGCATTCATATAGCATCGTACGAGGTTTTGTAGATCCCCGGTGGGTTGGTTTGCACCGGGTGAGGCTAAATTATTGGGCACATACTTGGTTCAGGACGCCTTGGAGAAGGCTAAGGTGATTCAGGATAGACTCCGCACAGCCCAATCCAGACGAAGAGTTATGTGGACCGGAAGGTTCGTGATGTTTCCTATATGGTTGGAGAGCGGGTCTTGCTTCAGGTTTCGCCTATGAAGGGCGTTATGAGATTTGGGAAGAAGAGAAATTGAGTCCGAGGTTTATTGGTCCCTTTGAGGTATTGCGACGTGTGGGGGAGGTTGCTTATGAGCTCGCCTTACCTCCCATCTTGGCAGGAGTTCATCCGGTATTTCATGTTTCGATGCTTCGGAGCTATCACGGTGATCCGTCGCACGTGTTGGATTTCAGTTCAGTCCAGCTGGACAATCTATCTTATGTTGAGGAGCCAGTGGCTATATTGGATAGGCAGGTTCGAAAGCTGAGGTCAAAGAATATTGCATCAGTAAAGGTTCAGTGGCGGGGTCAGCCAGTCGAGGAGGCGACTTGGGAGATCGAGCAGGATATGCGCAACCGTTACCCTCATCTTTTTACAACTTCAGGTATGTCTCTATGCTCGTTCGAGGAAAAATGAATGTTCTAAGAGGGTGAGGATGTAACAACCCGGCCGGTCGTTTTGAGAATTAACGCCCCGATCCCCTATTAATTGCTTTCCCCGTGTTTGTTTCTGCTAATATGAGTTGCCAGGAAGAGTCGTTTTGAGTTTCGGAGTGTTTTGGGACACTTAGTCCCTAAATGAGAGCATAAAGTTTAGAATTTGGACCGTAGTTGGAACAGTGTGAAGACGGCTTCGTAATGGAATTTTGTCGATTTCGTTAGCTCCGTTGGGTAATTTCAGGCTTAGGGGCATGTTCGGATTGTGTTTTAGAGGTCCGTAGCTTATTTAGGCTTGAAATGCCGAAAGTTGAATTTTTGATGTTTCCGGATTGATAATGAAATTTTGATATCGGGGTCGGAATCCGATTCCGAAAGTTGGAATAGTTCCGTAGTGTTGAATTTGACTTGTGTGCAAAATTTGGGGTCAATCGGACTTGGTTTGATTGGTTTCGGAATCAGTTGTAGGATTCTTGAAATTTCAAGCTCTTTAAGCTTGGATTGGAGTTGTGATTTTAGCATTGTTTGATGTGATTTGAGGATTGGATTAAGTTCGTATGATGTTTTAGGATTGGTCGGCATGTTTGGTTGAGGTCCCGGGGGCCTCGGGTGAGTTTCGGATGCTTAACGGAAGTTGAATTGGACTTAGAAAATTACTGAACTTTGCTGAACCTGTTGGTTTCGCACCTGCGGAGTTTGGACCGTAGGTGCGGTGCCGCAAAAGCGGCTGAGTGTACGCAGAAGCGGGATTTGGTCTGTGTTTCAGGGACCGCAGATGCGGCTGGGTAAGCGCAGATATGGCCCCAGCCCGGTTAAGTGGATTTCGCACCTGCGATGCTTTTTCCGCAGGTGCGGGACCGCAGATGCGGCCCCATGACCGCAGAAGCGGAAATCGCTGGGCAGAAATATAAAAAATCGAGGGTTTGAGTTCATAACTTGGAAAATCAAATTTGGAGCTCGGGGAAAGGCGATTCTGTGGGGATTTTAAAGAGAAGATCATTGGGTAATGATTCCTAATCCCTTTTTGATTGTATCCCATTAATCTAAGCTTAAATTCATCGTTAAATTTCGGATTTGGGGTGAAAAATTGGAAAAATGGAGGAAAGTTCTTAGGCCGAAAATTGGGATTTTGATCGAGGTTTTGGTATCGGATTTGTGTGATTTTGGTATGGTTAGACTCATGGGTGAATGGGTGTTCATAATCCATAATTTGTACCCAATTCCGAGACGTGGGCCCGGGGAGGATTTTTGGGCATTTTTCTAATTTCTCGCCGTAGCTTTAAATTCATTTGTTAAATTAGTTGCTTGTAGTTTTATTTACATTATGAAATTTATTTGATTAGATTTGGGCCACTCGGAGTTGGATACTCGTGGCAAGGGCGTGATTTCAGATTGATTGAGCTTGGTTCGAGGTAAGTGGTTTGCCTAACCTTGTGGGGGGGAACTCCCCTTAGGATTTGGTATTGTTGTTATATGAATGTCATGTACGTCAAGTGACGAGTGCGTACACATGCTTATTGTTTGAAAAACCCCGTTTTCATTAAGTAAATATCTATGTTTCCTTTTTGTTGAACACTACTCGTATTTCAAGCCTATTGTTTAGCTTAGGAAAGCATGCTTAATTGAGTTAACTGTTTTACCTACTTAAACTGCTTACTTGGATTTTGTGCAGCATGTTTAGAGTAGAACTTCCTGTTTCTTGGTACGAACTTGAATAGAACTGTATATTTCTTTCTTGAGACTGTTGTGTGTTTACTTTGGGACTACGTGACAGTATCCCGGGAGATCCCCCTGTATGTTTACTTTGGGACTAAGGATCGGTATTCCGGGAGATCCCCCTGCACATTTATATTTGGGACTACGGGACGATATTCCGGGAGATCCCCCTGTACTGGATATTTATGTTTGGGACTACGGATCGGTATTCCGGAAGATCCCCTGCACATTTATGATTTGGACTACGGGACGATATCCCGGGAGATCCTCTGCACCTTTATGCTTCGGACTACGGGATGTTATCCTGGGAGATCCCCTGTTGTTATCTCTGTGTATTGAGTTGTTTTCTTCCGGTGATTTCATCCTTATTGACTGTTAGCATCTTTAATTATACTGTCTCATTTTACGTTATTTTACCTTGTTATATATATAACCAGTAGGGCCCTGACCTTCCTCGTCACTACTCGACCGAGGTTAGGCTTGGCACTTACTGGGTACTGCTATGGTGTACTCATGCCCTTTCCTACACATGTTTTTCGTGTGCAGATCCAGGTTCTTCTATTCAGTCGTTCTATCAGTGAGACGGGCGATATCAGAGACTTTGAGGTATATCTGCCGCGTCCGCCGACATAGACGTCCCTCTCTATTCTTCCCTTTAGCGTTAGACTTCCTGTATTTACTTTTGATTAGACATTCTGGAGTTAGAACACTATGTAGTTTTCTCTAGCTTGTGATTTCATGAGATTTCGGGTTTTGGGAGTTTTTGATTCAGTTTGAGAGTGTGTTATTGTATATGCCGAGTGGCATTCTTAAACTCTTTTATTTTGTTTTTAACCGTAACTTGTTAGTTTCGTGTTTTATTTCCTTTTTCCGTAATTTTTTAGGTTTACCTAGTCGTAGAGACTAGGTGGCGTCACGACAGTTCATGGATGGAGAACTTGGGTCGTGACAACCACAATGCATAAAGATGGTTCCCAAAGAAGGTTGGGAAACGTGTTGGTGATCCCAACATTAGGGAGAAAATGGGAAGCTGAAAAAGTAAAACATGGAATGAATTATTATGAGTGCACCTAGATCCTCATACAAGAAAATGTGAACTTGAAGTTCAAGTGATAATTCATTTGTAAAATATTGCCAGGCGCATTTGCTGACCCAAAGATAAATGTTATATTTCAGCTGCTAATGCTCCAAATAGAATAAACTCCATGATGGACATAATCTATGGAACACATGAAACGTAATAGACTTCGGTTCCAAAGATAAAACTTCTTGAAGAAGGAGAGGAGCAAATGATAAAGATGGTCATACTAAGGAGGCAAGTACTCTATAGGAGCACCACGACATAACACTTTATAAGACCTCATGGGAGAGGCTCAGGTACCTAAAAATAATGAGATCTCGATAAGTTATGTCTTTATTGAGTGATGATGGAACCGATATAAAATGATCGTCGACGATATTGTTGATATAATGTAGCGTTCAATATTTTTAATATTGACGAGGATCTTGAGCTCAAATCTGTCATGGAATTTGAACAGATAAATGATTGGCCAAATGAAAAATTCGCAATGAAAATTGACTTCACCTGAAAAATATGAAATTGGACAGTTAGTCCATTGTGAAAAAAGTGAAATGATAAATCAAGTCGATAGACATAAAGACGACTTGTGGCACAAGATTTTCGTAAATATCCTGGTATTAGTTATATGGAGACATGTTCTCCTGTGGTGAATGGAGTCATTCTAGATTTTGGTCTGACAATACATTTGATATGCATATAATGAAAATCCTTGAAGGATTTAAATTGTTCTGAAGCATATTAAGGTTCCCAAGAAATTTATTGAATGAAGTTTCGGCAAATCCGTATGTAGATTAGAGCGATCATGGTGTACATGATTTGTTTTTGTGTCTAGTGAAATTGGTGCACTAATATATCTTGCTAGAACCATGAGTATAACAATATGCTAGCGAGATATAGTTTTATTCCTATGCGGAGATATTGGAATACAATTAGTGTTATATTTCAAAAGGAATATGTCACGACCCAAATTCCACTTTAGGTCGTGATGGCGCCCAACACCATAGTTAGGCAAGCCAATCCTAACAACTAGTGAGTTTTCAATTATTGTATTAAACATTCCCAACATTTCCCTTAACTTATATTTAAAACAGTCGATAATTGACAATATCATAACAATATAAATACAACCCAAAAATGATAGTCTATTAATGCGTGTGCCAGGAACTAGTGTCACAAGTACTAGGGCAACTAGAGAATGTACAAAAGAATACCACTATCCTATTGCCTGAAACAGAATAGATAGTACATGATAAAACAAAAAGAAGAGAAACTCCGGTAGGCTGCCGAACGGCTCAGAAGGGGCAGCTCACAGTGAGATCTCGATCAGGAATCAGGAACGCGCGCCGGAGGGGTAACTAGATGCACCTGCCTCAGATCCTGTGCAGTTAAGTACATATGCATAGTATGAGTACATAAACAACATGTACCCAGCAAGTATCCAGTCTAACCTCGAAGAAGTAGTGACGAGGGGTCCACTTGACACTTACTAAGGTCAATATCAATGATATATAAGATTTACACTAAGCATGGATGGCATCTATATAATGACATACTCAGAACAAGGAGCAACAATATATATATATATATATATATATATATATATATATATATATATATATATATATATATATATATATATATATATCAAATTTACTCGTGTCATATAATAACTTACATTTCAAGGCATTTAAATAGGGTAAATCATGGTGAATTCCACATAAATAACATGCGCACATTATGCCGAGGTCGTACGGCCCGGTCCAATATAATAATAACCGTGCACTGCTAGAGGGTTGAATGGCGCGAACCATAAACGAATCTATTTCTACCGAGGCAATCGGCCCGATCCACATATAGCAATTGTTATCAAGAAGGCATATGAAGGCGCATTTATAGTCAAATAAATTCATACAAGTTCCCAAGTAAGTGCGTACATTCATTTATATTTATTTCAATCCCTAACATGTCCTAAGTGATCTCAGTAGCAAGCAAGAACGTAAGCAATTGCAAATATGACATGATACGGGTCCTAAACTACCCAGAAAATTAGCATAATAGTAGCTACGCACGGACTCTCGTCACCACGTACGTACGTAGCCCCCACAAACAATCACATACATTTATTTAATTCACCTAGGGGTTTATTTCCCTCTTACGAGCTTAGAAAGGAGACTCACCTTGCTCCAAAGCTTACTTCCAATATCAAGAACGCGCTCAAACCCTCAATTCGGAGCCAAACGATCCAAAACTAATCAAACGGGGTAAGAACTAGTCAATACAAGCTCAAGAGTTCATATTCTAACTATTAAAGTAATTTCCCAACCCTAAACACAAGTTTCCTAAAATCCATCCCCGCGCCCACGTGCCCGGATTCTGGAAATTCTCGAGGAAAGTTGTTACCCATAACCTAGGGATCAAGATTATATAATTTTTACTTCATTTCATAACACATTTCGTGGTTAAATCTTGTTTCATCAAAACCCTAGGTTTTACTCTAATCCCATGATTTTTATAAATCTTTAGGTGTTAATCTACCCAAAAACCAAGTATTAAACTCACATTAAGTAGTAGTAACTTACCTCATAATTGCTAGGTTGAAATCCCCTCTTTGGAAGCTCCCAAATCGCCCAAATAATGAGTAAAATGTGTCAAAAATGACACATTCCCGTATTAAATGAAGACACTGCCTTCCGCGATTTCCCCACCTGCGGTTAGGGGACAACATCTACGGTCTCGCTTATGCGAGGGAAGGTCCGCATCTGCAGAATTGGACCGGCTTGACTGGGACCGCATCTGCGGTCCATGGGACGCTTCTGAGGAAGAGGAGCCGCATCTGCGGTTCCTGGCTCCTCCCCCTTGGGCCGCACCTGCGAAGGTTGACCGCTTCTGCGGTCCGCACCTGAAGCTTCAGCTCTTTCCAAATTTTTCTAACTCAACTCGAGCCTCGTCCGATTGACGCTCGAGGCCCTCGGGGCCCCGCACGAACATACCGACAAGTTTGAAATCATAAAACGGACTCGCTCGAACCTTCGGAACGCCCGAAACAATGCTAAATCTAAGAATCAACCCCTAAAACCAATTGAATCAAACTTATGAACTTCAAGTTCTTACATTCACATCCAATGCGACGATACACACTTATACTACTCGGATTGACACCAAATTTTGTGTGCAACTCTTAAATGATAATACGGAACTATTCCCGGCCTCGAAATACCGTTCGGACCTCGATAACACAAAAACCCGCTCCAAACCAAATATTTAAGAACTTCAAAATCCTTTAAGGAATCAACTTTCACTATTAAGCGCCAAAACGCTCCCGGGTCATCCAAAATCCGATCCGGGCATACGCCAAAGTCCGAAATCATCATACGAGCATGTTGGAACCTTCAAAATCCGGATTCGATGTCGTTTACTCAAAATTTTGACCGAAGTCAAACTTGGCCTTTTAAGCCAACCTTAAGGAACCAAGTGTTCCGATTTCAACCCAAACTCTTCCAAATCCCGAACCAACCATCCCCCCATGTCATAAATCAGTAAAAGCAAGTACGGGAAGTCTTATTTAGGGGAACGGGGTTCTATAACATAAAACGACCAGTCGGGTCGTTACAGAATACTTGATGTAGATTTGTTTAATCTAACAAATATTGCCAAGATTTTGTTGGTAATGCAAATGCAGGCATTTTTCTGAAGTTCGTTCTTCAAACAATATATTTGCATGTGTGAGTACTGCCATATTATCATTTTACAAGGCAGTTAATTGTTGATACTTATTCAAGTCATGCCAAGATAAGCAACAGATTAAGCAAGGGACTCAACACACAACAGACGTGTGACTTTTCTTTGAAGAGAAGATTCCAATATTACTGAAGATAATGTTGTTTGCTTATCTCAATTGGAAGAAGGATATATTGAAGGCAACAAAATAAAGCACATTTCATCAAATTTCTTTTCAGACATGATCTTTGACAGATTGGTGATATAGACGTTCAACAAATTTATTTGATTGATAATTTGGTGGATCTGTTCAATGAATCATTACCAACCCAAGCATTTGAGAAGCTGGTATACGGGATTGGAATGCGTCATTTCTGAAAAGTAAAGTGATGTTTTCATCTGGGGGAGCAAGATACTTTTTTCCTTAGCTGAGGTTTTATCCCACTGGGTTTTCCTAGCAAGGTTTTTAACGGGGCAGCAAACAATGCGTATTACAAGATATGTGTACTCTTTTTCCTTCACTAAGATTTTTTCCCATGGGATTTTTTTTATTAAGGTTTTAACGAGGCACATTATTATGGACATCCAAGGGGGAGTGTTATAAAATATAATTATAGTGGATGTCCATAACCACCAAATGAGTAATACCCACTACTCTTCTCTATTATCTCCGTAACTCCCACTACTCTATACTTATGGAGTTATGGTTGTAACTCCCATCCCTCCCCCATGATCTTCCACCATGATATTTATGGAATTCTTTTGGTATACCTCTATGTAGTATATAAATAGATGATGAGAAGTCATTTTGTAACACACTTGAATATATGAAAGAAAGAAGAATCTCTCATCTCTTGCTCCCTACATTCTTGTCTATTTTCTTGTTTTATATTGTTATTTTGAGTTTAGTTTCTTAACAATACATAATTTATCAATAAAATACTCCTCATTTGGTATAGAAATACAAAATTGTGGTTACTAGCACCATTGAGTACTTTTGCGTATTGATACATTTGCTACCATATTTAACCTGTAAGAATTAAAAATATTATTTACTTTAAAATAGAATAAAATAAGATCAATATAATTTTTTCTCATTAAGAGGGTGTTTAGATTGACTTAATAGCTCGCCAATTTAGCTTAAAAGTACTTTATGACTTGTCTTAGTATTTGACAAACGTAAAAAGTACTTTTAATTCAAGTGCTTTAAAGCTAAAATAATTCAAAATAAGCCAAAAGTTATAACTTGATCATCTTAACTTAATGCTTTTTGGCTTAATTAATTTTTTACCCTTATATTAAATTAATTTTCCCTCACTATAAAACCCACGAAGGCTAAAGCCAATTCATTTCTATTGACTATAGAAAAGGAAGAAATTGGTATACACTACACAATTGTGATAAAGCTCGAAGATCAGATCAACTGGAGCTAGAAGAGGAAGAACGAGAAGGTTCTAGAATGAAGAGCTCATTGGAGAGCATGTGAGCTGAAAATGATAGTGTATTCCACTATCAAAACTGAATACAAAAACATATAAGTCCAACATATATATACTGTATATGACAGCTGTACTAACTACTCTAACATTCACCACTAACTACTCTAACCACCAATCATATAATTAGTTATAACTAACCTTCAGCTAACTACACTAACTCACGTGGTTGTCACGTGCCACTTCTCTCCTCAATACTCCCCCTCAAGCTAGGTGGTGCAAATAGGTTGAGCACTCCTAGCTTGTTCATTAGGTACTCATGTTGTGATCTTCCAAGTGCCTTGGTGAATAAATCTGCTTCTTGGTTTTTAGACATCACATACTTGGTTTTGACAATCCCTTGTTGAATCCTCTCTCTGATGAAGTGTAAGTCTATCTCTATGTGCTTTGTACACTCGTGAAATATGGGGTTTGCAGCAATTTAAATTGCTGCTTTGCTGTCACAATATAATTCCACTGGCAGCTCAATTTCAGCTCCCATCTCTTTGCAAAGTCCTGTCAACCATGATATTTCTGCAACTCCTGCTGCCATGCTTCTGTACTCTGCCTCTGCAGAACTTCTCGAGATTGTGCATTATTTCTTGGACTTCCATGACACTAAAGAGTTTCCCAATTTCATCACATATCCTGTTACTGATCTCCTGGTAACAGGACATGATGCCCAATCAGCATCACAAAATGCTGTCAATTTAGAGGACTGTGTGGAACTCATCAGCAACCCTAACCCTGGTGCTCCTTTGATATATCTCACAACCCTTATAGCAGCTTCCATGTGAGACTTCTTTGGACAATGCATGAACTGGCTTAATACATGGACTGCATGGCATATATCTGGCCTAGTCATAGTAAGATACAACAACTTTTCCATTAATCTCTGATATGGCCCTGAGTCTACCAGTTCTTCATCATCTTTCAAGCTCAAGTGTTGATCATATTCTACAGTAGTAAATCTCTGGTTGCATTCCATTGGTGTATTCACACGTTTTGAGCCTGCCAATCCAAGGTCAGTGATTAACTCTATTGCAAATATTCTTTGGTTCATCAATATTCCTTCCTTGGACCTTGCTAGCTCGATCCCAAGGAAGAACTTCAACTCTCCTAGGTCCTTGATTTTGAAGTTACCCTGTAACATGGTCTTTACCTCAGAAACTAAGCCTTGATCATTCCCAGTTATGAGGAGGTCATCTACATACACCAAGATTATGACTAATCTTGTTCCTTGCTTCTTTGTGAACAAGGAATAGTCAAAGTGACTCTGTACAAAACCAGATTTTAGCAATGCCTCAGTCAATTTGAGGTTCCATTGCCTTGAAGCCTGTTTTATCCCATATAGGGATTTGTGCAGCCTACACACCTTCTCCCCCTGGCTAGAAAATCCCGGGGGTGGACACATATACAGTTCTTCAGTGAGATCTCCTTGGAGAAATGCATTATAGACGTCCATTTGATGCAAATTCCAGTTGTTGGTTGCAGCTAGAGCTATAACTACCCTGACTGTCACCATCTTGACTACAGGGGAGAAAGTTTCCTGATAGTCTTGGCCTTCAATTTGATTGTAACCCTTAGCTACTAGCCGTGCCTTGTACCTTTCAACCTCTCCATTGGCCTTATACTTTATCTGAACACCCAATTGCATCCAATAGGAGTCTTTCCTGTAGGCAAATCTACCATAGTCCAGGTCCTGTTGTCCTTGAGTGCATTCAACTCCTGCTGCATAGCATCAAGCCATTTGGGGTCTGATGCAGCCTCTTCATAAGTTAGAGGCTCTCTAATACTGGTAATTTTGGACAGATAGGACTAATATTTGACTGAGAAACCTGCATGAGTCAAGTAGTTATGCATTGGGTATTGGCAAAGCTGCTGCCCTTCTGACCTTGTCAAGGAACCATTGCAGATATAATCTTGTAGCCACATAGGCTCCTTAGTAGTCCTAGTTTACTTCCTTAATGAGGGACCCATAAGAGCAGGTGCATCCTGTTCTAAAGGTGGACTGGTGGCTATGGAGTTTCCGTGTCTTCAGAGAATAAAGGAAGTGGTGATGAGGGTTGTGTAGCAGTATTGTGATTGTCTGCAACAGGTGGCATTGCTGGAAGGGATGCATCAGCATCAGGTGTGTTGATCTGCACAGGAGTAGCATCAGTAGTAACTGGATGGTGCAGTACACCATTAGGGAAAAGCTGCAACTTCCCTTCCTTAAGTAGTTGAAATGGGAAGATATGCTCCATAAACTTGACATCCCTGCTTATAAAGAAAGAGTTAGTTAAAATATTATACAGTTTGTATCCCTTGTGGGATAATGAGTATCCCATCAATACAGCTATAACAGATCTTGCTGCAAATTTATCCTTTTCTCCCATAATCTTAGCGAAGCATAGACACCCTATGGTTCTCATGTGCTTTAAAGATGGCACTCTTCCATATAACATCTCAAAAGATGACTTTCCTGACAACACTGATAGAGGCAACCTGTTTATGACATAAATGGCTGCCTGCACACATTCTCCCCAAAATTTGAGTGGCAAATAACCTTGCAATCAAATGGCCCTAGCCACTTCCAGTATGTGTCTTTGTTTCCTTTCCACTACCCCATTTTGTTGTGGGATGTGAACACATGAACTCTGATGAATCATTCCATAAGATTGACACAAACTAAGGCATTCAAAATTGAAGAACTCAGATCCATTGTCACTTCTTATGGCTTTCACAGTCATAGCAAATTGAGTCTTTATTAAGGCTAAAAATTGTCTTAAGCATACAACTACATCACTCTTGAGCCTTAGTAAGTACATCCATGTCATTCTGCTACAATCATCTACTATAGTAAGAAAAAATCTATGTTTACTATGAGTTTGTACTCTATATGGACCCCAAACATCTACATGAATCAATTGAAATGGTTTATCTGATCTATTCGTACTCTTAGGGAATGGCAGTCTGCCTTGTCTAGCCAAAGGACAGATTGTGCAATCCTTTATTTCATCACTACTAGCTTTGAACTTCATGTTTGGAATTTGTCTTACTACTCTATCTGGAGCATGTCCAAGTCTTCCATGCCACATCTTTAAGTCTTCCTCCTGCTCAGTAGATTTCTGAAGATGTACATTTGCAGCTTTGGCTTCAAGTTTCTGATGTTGTAGGTTGTACAAACCTTCTAGTTCCTTACCAATCCCCTTCACCTTCCCACTGTGAAGGTCCTGCATTATACAGAAGTCAGGATAAAAGGATATAAAACATCTTAAATCCCTTGTGAGCTTGGACACAGACAAGAGATTATATTTGAAATTTGGAACATACAAAACATTCTTAACAGTACTGTTTTCACCAATTCTACTCTCTCCAGTACATTCAACATCTAGTGAAGTTCCATCAGGTAAATATACCTTTGGTGCATTGCCTAGTATATCTGTGTTTATCTTGTCAAGTAGCTCTCTGGTGCGAACCATGTGATTAGTTGCACCAGAGTCTACTATCCAATTCTCATCCTTAACCTTTTCCTTTGTAATAAAGGTCTTAGATGTACCTGCAAAGCTTGCATTTTCACCTGTTCATGTTCCTGTACTGATCAGCTTTAACATTTGGTCATATTGCTCTTGTGTAAACATGATTGGCCTTCCTCCTTGTGCTACATTTGCAGCAGAGATGGTGATCACTTATTGTGTCTCCTGTGTAGTTGTGTTGGTTTTCTGCTTTGTAATTGATTGTTGTTCCTCCTGTATGGTTGCATTGTCCATAGGTCTTTGGGGAAAACCTGTTGTCTTCTTCCTCATTTTGAAATCAGCTGGATAACCATGCAGCTTGAAGCAAGTGTCTCTTGTGTGTCCTTTATAGTTGCAATAATCACAGAATAGATTTCCTCTTCTGGGCTTATAGTTGTTCCCTGAATTCATGCCTTTGTTGGTGAATAGTGTTGTTCCATCTCCAATATCTACAGACTGAGAAAACTTTCCCAAAGCTCTCTGGCTTTCTTCAGAAACTATCATGAAGTATGCTTTGTTAACTGTGGGAACAGGGTTCATCATCAATATCTGACTCCTAGGTTGGCTATATGTCTCATTTAGCCCCATAAGAAACTGCAGCAGTCTTTGATACTCAAAATGTTCGAAATAGCTCTTAGTTCTGGGCAGTCACACCCAGGACAAGGCATTAAGGCATCATATTCCTCCCAAAGATCTGTTAACTTGGAGAAATATGCAGAAACTGAGGAAATTCCCTGCGATAAGGTTGCAATTTCCTTATGCAGAAGAAGATGCGAGATCCATCTACCTTATCATATTTATTCTTCAGATCAGTCCAGACTTTGTGTGCACTAGATTTGTAGACAATTCCACTAAGTAATTCTGTGCTCACAGCATTCATAATCCATGATAAAACTATCGCATTACATTTCTCCCAAAGCTCATGTAAGGATCGATCAAACTTATCCTTAGTACATCGTCCATCAAACAAATCCTAGCTTACTCTTACCAATTAGGCCTATTTTCATAGATCTACTCCACAATGCATAATTTTCATATCCAGTTAGTTGAATAGAGATCAAGGAACTACCTGGAGTGTCACATGGTTGTAGATATAATGGATGATGATGATCTATGTTCGTTGATGTGCTTGTTCCAGTTGAAGTTTCTTCTCCATTCGCCATTGTCAATAGATTCAGCCGATTTTACTCTCAGATTCAAGGAATTATATATTTGCAAATCGCAAAAATCAAAAAACAGAAATTAGGTTAACTGATTGAGGAAAAAACTCGAACAATCAGCAACAGAAAATGACTCTGCACAAAGCAGAAGATATCCACCACAACGATCGTGTGTCTAGCCCCTGGGCTCTGATACCATGATGAAGCTCGAAGATCATATCAACTGGAGCTAGAAGAGGAAGAACGAGAAGGTTCTAGAATAAAGAGCTCATTGAAGAGCATGTGAGCTGAAAATGATTGTGTATTCCACTATCAAAACTGAATACAAAAACATATAAGTCCAACATATATACACTGTATATGACAGTTGTACTAACTACTCTAACATTCACCACTAACTACTCTAACCACCAATCATATAATTAGTTATAACTAACCTTCAGCTAACTACACTAACTCACGTGGTTGTCACGTGCCACTTCTCTCTTCAATAAATTGCTTCTCTAGTTTTCAGTTTCCGCAATTTGAATTTTCATGCATATTTCTCTTCAGGCCATGTGCCTGAATAAATTATACTAAGATTGTACGGTTTTCTAATGAAATTCAGCTTATTTATAAAAACAATATCTTGGACATACTAGCATAATTACAGTTCAAAGAGATAGTTATAACTGAGCTTGTATATGTACTGTTATCAAAACATATTTTGCAACCTGAAGCTGAAGGCTGGAACTTCGATATAGAGTTGCAAATCAACAGTTATTTTCTTTATTGTATCAAAAAATTTGCTTAATTTATGCATTTTGGTTACAAGTTAAGACAAATTATTATTACTATAGATTATTGAAATAACTAAATAACTCAGAATGGTTTTCACATTAATACACACGAGGAAATGGTGTTAAGGAATTTTTTTTTGTTTTGGGAGTTGTTTCGAGTAAAAAAAATCGGAAGGCTCTTATTTGAAGTGTTCGAATTCCTTAATTCATTTCTGATGGCGAGATTGTGGTTTTTACGTGGGACAACAGTCCAATTTACTTTTATTTTTATTTATATCTAATATTTATCTATATCTAATCTAATCCTTTAGTTAAACCCACGTTCAATTAATTCACCTTTTTTCTTTATTTATAACTTAATATCAGTAAATAGGCCCAACAAACACACTTGTCAAATATTGAGATGACCTCATACAACAATTGTGGGTGAGTTTACCCAAAAAAAAAATCTCGGATTAGAGATACATATAGAGAGAACAGATAGAGCTTAAAGTCCTCACTCCTCGGTATAAGGGCGGATATAAAATTTAAAATTTATAAATTTCCATAGGTGACTTTAAATTAATAGAGTATATAATAATAATAATTAAGTTCATAATTGAAACATTTATAGATATTTAATGGTTTCTTAATATATATCAAGCTCGAACACAATCTACGAAATTTACGCGATATCCTATATTATATGTTACCTACAACAATAACAAAAACACCAACAATATACTAAATGCATTGCCACATTATAGGATCTGGAAAAGAGTAAAATATACGAATTGTTCTACCTTTTCCTTGTGATGGTAAAGAAATTGTTTGTAAAAGATCCTTCACTCAACTCTGCCTCCATAAACAATTTGAGAGAGAGAAAGAGAATGATGGTGGCCTAAGGCCACAGTACTATAGTATTCACAACTTTGGCTCAGGTGATGTCATATTTGCTGTCATGAGGTTCATTTCATGGGAGCAACTTGACAATTTGATGTACATCTATTGGTCAAAGGTAAACAATTGCATGTGTTTTATTTTATGTTTATATTTTGTAGAGAATTTTTAAAATAGAAGGATAGAATCGAAAGATACGAAGAAAAAAATAAAATAAAATGGTGAAATAGATTATTTCCTGACAAATACTCATCACGTCTAAGTTAAATTATAAATAAAATATCAAAGTAACATATCTATATCTATATCTATGTTTATATTTATATCTATATATATAATAAAGTTGGAAAAATAAAAGATGATGTGGCATGTTTCTTTAGCCAAGGATCATATTTATCTTTTTTCTTAGATTTTATACCCTTTTCCTTATTTTTGCATTTAAATTTTGTTAACAATTAAGCATTTATTTCTTTCATTACTAACATACTACTAATCTCTTTTCCTAAAACGTTTTCTACATTCTTTTTTCGTTACAATTTTTCCTCCCCTAAAACATCATCATTAGTGCTATTTATTTCTTTCCTTTAAATCACTTTTTTTTCTTTCTATGCATTAGTTTTTTCCCCATAACTCAAAAATAATTCCAATGCTCGAGGAGTGTTCCAATAGAAATCCAATTCTAATCCTCTATTATTTTGTAACTTTGTTTTCTTTACTTGATGAGATTATAGTTTGTGCAACGTTTTAATTCATGTTTGATTTCCTCAATTAAATTTGAACTTGGAAGTAGTAGCTTCAGGCTTTATTTATTTTACTGCCCTCCATGTGAAAGAAAATGAAAATTGAGAACTAGGGACGACTAGCTAGATATTGGTAGAAGAATACCAGGTATGTCACTATTTATTTTTTAAAATATGTCAGTTTCATGGACCCTGTTCAAACAGAGTCATAATTATGCACTAATAAATCGACTTCTTTACCATTTTACTACTCTGATTTTTGATTCTCACTTCTCACAAGTTTTTTTTTTTCCATATAATCCTTGAAGTTTAAAAATTAAGAGTTTCAATGACACTTTATTTTTATCTGTCTTTCTTTTGATTTACTTTTGATTGTTATACTGTAAGATTACTACATGATTGAACATTGATATGATCTGCAGATTGCTTGGATGAAACTTTTGTCAATGTATAATCTTCAGAGGAGAATTGGAACAACATCAAGTAATTGACTTTATAGTTTGTGGTAAATAATTCGGTAATTCCTTTTGAATTTCTCTATGGGAAGGGAGAAGCAAAAAAGATTTTGTAACTGTGTAGTAACGTAAAAGAGTAATTACATGTGCTTCTTTGCTGTTTCGATCCAGTGCAATAGGTTTCTGAAGTTTTGTAAATGCCTATTTTAGTGAAAATTAGTAAAACTAAAGAATTCACATTTCTTTAAAATTCTTTAGCTGATTATTTATATATATATATATATATATATATATAATTTGTTAGCAAATTCTTTTTAGTTGATTATCTATAAATATAAAAAGAATGGTTGTTATAGTTTCAACCTTTCATATTCCGTATTTTGGACCATTACAATCTTTCATCATAATTCATATTTATAAAGAATAAAGAATTCGTACGGTTGCAATGGCTCTATCTGCAAGTTTCTTCCCTTATCCTCTAGCCATTCATATCGCTTCTTCAATTCTCGCTTTCATTAAGAATCTATTGAGTTAAGCTTTTGTATTGGCTATGTTTCAACAGAAGCTATACTTATTTTTATTTTGGTAATTACTATATTTTTACTATTTTACAATTGATATTCTTGAAAAGAAAATTAACTAATTCAACTTAGGTCCCGATATATGTGCTAACAGAAAGCACCAACAGTAATTTTTAAAATAAGATTATGAGAATGATATGGCAATAAATTAATTATACTACTAGGCATTAGTTGTGTTGCAAGATATGAAGTCGAATAAAATGACTCCAAATTCGATGAGTTGCTCAAGTTTAACGAGAAATTTTGTGAGGTTGGACATGTCTTTTGAAAAGCATAAGAAATGCATATTACGTACAAGTGTATTATATGATTATGAAGATTTTGTGCTAGATATTATACATTAAAATCTAAAAATTGAGATTTAAATATTTGAGAAGGAATTAAACAATCAACCTTGAGAAATTATTTATTTTAAAGCTTATCGGAATATATACAACAATAAAGTTTGTCAAAGAGTACCACCTCGGCATCACCAATTGGAATTCTTAGAGACATGCGATATATATATATATATATATATATATATATATA